>NC_065445.1:191000074-191282603 GCF_917563875.1 Diabrotica virgifera virgifera
CGCTCATCACTACCTATAATCCGTCTGAGGATTTTTCTGTGAGGCACATAGTTTCAGCTGCGTATGTAACTACTGGTGTGACTGCAACTCTGTATATTTTCAGTTTTGTATTTCTGGATAAGTTCTTCTCCTTCATTAGCCTATGATATCTCGAGCATGTTTTGTTGCCTGCTAGTATTCGATCCGTTACTTCTTCACTTCTCTTATTTTTGCCATTCACAATTACTCCCAAATATTTAAATTGTTGAACTCTTTTAAAAGTGTAGTTTTCTATCTTGATTTCTCTCGTCCTGTTATCTTCTTTTCTAGAGCAGAGTAGATATTTTGGTTTTCTCTCATTAATTTCTAGACATCTTTTCCGTGCTTTCTTTGCCAAGATTGTTACGTCTTCTTTTAATCTTTCCTTGTCTCTTCCCATAAGAACTACATATATCATCTACATATACAACTATTTGCGTTGAGGAGTGGGCTATAAGTTCCTTTAATTCCGCTGACCTTAATTGTTCCTTCTAGTGCTATGTTGAATAATGTGGTTGACAGGGAATCTCCTTGTTGCACTTCTGTTTCTATTGCAATTGATTTTGTGCTGTCTTCTTTCTTCTTCTCTTGTTACTTTAGCTCGAGATTCATGCATAGTTATTAAATTTAAGAGAGTTATTCCCCGGTAATCGCCCCCCTCAGTTTGGTGTTACGCCAAAATCTTGGTGGTACGTCAAAATCTGCAACATATTTCAGGTGGTACGCAGTTGCTTGAAGGTTGGGAACTGTTGGTTCCACTTTTGGAGAAAGATATACATTCTCATTTATTTCTTATTTATATATGTTTTCAGATTTCTTCTTTATTCATATTACCACTGTTCTCCACGAACATATATAATTTCTTTTTATATAGTCCGTTTTTTAGTAGGTTTAATTTTGTAGAAGTAATTATCAATATTCTACAGGCTAACAAATATCTTGATTTGCATTTTTATGGGCTTGGTCTATTTGAATGTTTTTGTTTAAATTTCTGCAAATATAACGGAATTTCCAACTTATTCAATTGCCATTTTATAAAGTTTATTGACCTTCAACGCACCAAAATATATGCAAATATTAGAAACTATAAAACAAACATCGACCAGGTGAAGAAACCGTATGAAAGTGATAAAAGACCGAACAACAAGTCTAAAAGGTTTATCAGATGAAGTTAATAAAAGTCGTGTTAATATTAAAAACAACCATTACATAGTTGTTTTATCAAACAGGAGTCCTAATAATGACGAACAAGTAACACAAATTTGCATTTACAAGCTCTCATTGAACCGTCAAAAACTTATACAATGGACTTTTCGTGAGTAACTTAATCCAGATTGTAAGAAAGAAGTGGCTAATAAAATATTATGCATAATGGAGACAAATAAATATATCATATTCACTTTATTAGTGTTGGTTCGTCTGCATAGCAGATTATTTTAAGTCGTTTTTCTCCCATGTGGTATCCTATTTTTGTTCTTACTTTTTTATTATATCATCCAATCTATGATCAGGTTTAACAATAGAGGGCTAAGGGAATCCCCCTATCTTATACCATTGCCAGCTTCAATTGGGTCAGTTAGTTATTCTATTACTTTTATTTTATTTTGTTGTTCTGGTAGATATTAGAGATCATTTTGATTATTTCTTCTTGCGTAGAATAAGTGAATAACGTCCTTTAATTTGAATAGGTCGAATGTCAAATGCCATAATTTCATTTAGTTTATTTGTTATCACTCTGGTTGTTAATTTTAGTGTTTTGTTTAACCCAGATATGCCTAAAACTTACCTTAAAATGTTTTTTAATATTTTTCTTCAAATTTACGTGTTATGTAAGGTAACAAAAACATATTTGTCGTTAAAACAAAATATTTATGTAAAATAAGTAAAAAAATGCTGTACAAAATATGGTACATTAGGCATATAACCTATTATTAGGTTTGGGTATAGTATAAAACAAAACATTTGAAATTTAAGCATACGTTGCATTTTGAACACCTTAGTTATGAAATATTATGGCACAAGTCATACTATCGAGTTCTTTTTTTCTGTGGAATCACCAAATGGTCTAGTCGATCATAGCAAATTTAGGGGTTTTCATTGGCAGATGGACGACCAAATCTAAATTAGCGTCTTCTAAATTATAACTGATCCAATTTTGTAAGTAAGGGCATCTGTCACAGCTTTAAGTCGATTTCTAGGATTCCTTTCATGTTGCCAAAACATTCTCCTCCAAGGAATGTTGACATAACCACTCAATAGTAGAGTTCCCAGAAAAGCTTTGACTCAGTACTCCCGAACTTCTCGTTGGCGATTCTTCTGTGAAGCATATAGATTAGTTGCTGACGGTATAAGCTTTAGTATACGATACTTATCAACAAAAAGTGAAAAACATTCAGCGGAACGCTTAGAATCATATTTTGGAAATTCCTTTTTCATCAATACATTGACCTTCTCAGCCGTGTCAAGTTGGCACCTCTAAATACGTTTTTGTCAAAAAAAAATTTATTTTTTAATTGTCCATCAAATGTCCACTCTTGTCCAGCAAAAAGTTTTTTTTGTCCACCTTTTGTTTACGAGATACTAAAAAAACGTGAAATAAGGCCCAACACCCCGAAGTCAAAAAAAAGTCGTAAAAACTGATACGTTTGATTGTCCAACTTTTGTCCACACTTGTCCAGGAGTTTTTTTTTAATTGTCCACCTTTTATTTATTTAAATTAGCAATAATTATCGTTTGTTAGTAAAAATGCCAAAAAATGAGAATTTTTGGAAATTTTTTTTTCACGTTTGATTGTCTATCGAATGTCCACCCTTGTCCAGTAATAATTTTTTTTGTCCACCTTTTGTTTACGAGCTACTAAAAAAACGTGAAATAAGGCCCAACACCCCGAAGTCAAAAAATCGTCGTAAAAACTGATACGTTTGATTGTCCAACTGTTGTCCACACTTGTCCAGGCATTTTTTTTAATTGTCCACCTTTTATTTATTTAAATTAGCAATAATTATCGTTTGTTAGTAAAAATGCCAAAAAAAATGAGAATTTTTGGAAATTTTTTTTCACCTTTGATTGTCTATCGAATGTCCACCCTTGTCCAGCAATAATTTTTTTGTCCACCTTTTGTTTACGAGATACTAAAAAAACGTGAAATAAGGCCCAACACCCCGAAGTCAAAAAATCGTCGTAAAAACTGATACGTTTGATTGTCCAACTGTTGTCCACACTTGTCCAGGCATTTTTTTTTTAATTCTCCACCTTTTGTTTATTTAAATTAGCAATAATTATTGTTTGTTAGTAAAATGCCAAAAAATGAGAATTTTTCGAAATTTATTTTCACGTTTGATTGTCCGTCGAATGTCCACCCTTGTCCAACAAAAAGTTTTTTTTGTCCCCCATTTTTGAAAAAAATAGTTGAAAAAAAATTTTTGGACAGGGAAGAAGTACAAGTTTCCGAATTTGGGAAAAAGTTGTCAGGACTAACAGCTTTGGATTGTCCAATAGTTGTCCATTCGTGTTCAGACATTTTCATTATTTGTGAAACATTGGTTTTTTCTCAGCAATATTTTTTAGTTTGGTAGCAACAATGGATCATGAATGCGAATTCCAAAAAAATGATATTTTTATTCAACGCCGTGTAGGAAAGGTTACTTTTCCACACGCTCGAGCGATGCAATATTCGCATTTTCACACATTGTTGAATAAAATATCGTTCTTAACTAGTGTGGAACAGTTTTTTTAACTCATCTCTCAGATTCGTTTAAAAAAACTTTTCCACGCTAGTGAAGAAATATATTATTGTTTGTTTGATGTTTTTAACTTTTACTATTGCTTAGCAAGAAAATTTTCGTTGTCCATTTTTAGCCTAAGATATAATTAGAAAATGATACATATATTTGACCCATAATAAGGTCAAGCACCTGGACTTTGAAAAAAGGTCGTAAAACCTAATATAATTGACTGTCCAACTGATGTCTAGACCTATTTTGTCATTTTTTTTATTTGTACACTTTCTATTTTTCTTTTTTTTTTTGTTGATCGCAATTGCGATCATAGCGTAAAAGCTATGAACAGGCAACTTGCTCATCAGTTATAGTTATTTGAAAAAGTGTTCAATTCATTTTCTAAAATATATATTATACTTGAAAATATTCTATTTAATTATATTACATGTAAAATAGTTCAGTTTTTTGTCCGCAGCGTGGACGAAAGTGAGATTTTTAGCGTGTGTTCGAATAAATATCTCCTTCGCATCATGGACAGAATTTTTTATTCACTCGTATGATTATTTCATGTGTACATACGAACACAACTTTTCACACATGCAAAAAAAAAGCATTTTCATGCTTCAGCCACAAAAAGCGTGATTTTTGTACGTGTGTGTAACGCAAAATCACAATTTTTGAGCCTTCACCATGAAAAATTATGTTCACACCTGTGAGCAATCGTCGTCGATTTAGGCTTAGACGATTTTACGGCTCGGCTACGCCTCGCCTTAAAAAATTCGTCTTCGCCAAAATCGACTTCTTGCTCACACGTACAAAAATAGTTATTTATCCGTGGTGCAAAATGTACTACAATTGATTTTGTTTGACTGAGTTACGACCAAGATATTTAGTATCTTGTAAATATTAGTGAATTTGGCATTATAGTTGCTGAGAATATACATCTTAATTACCGTTGGGGCAAGCTTCTTGGATAATCATACCTTTCGATTTTGAACGACTATTTCCAAAGTCGAATTGCTGCGCTTTTTGTCAATCTCAAAATATTGTTGAATCCATATTTTTCATAAACGGTGAACAAAAAAAACTTCTAGCTGGACAAGAGTGGATATTCGATAGACAATCAAGCGTAAAAGACAAATTTTTCAAAAATTTGCATTTTCTGAAGATTTTGATAACAAATTAAAATTATTGATATAAAATGTAAAAGAAAGATGGACAGGTAAAAAAAATGCTTGGACAGGTGTGGAAAACTGTTGGAGAATTAAACGTATCGGTTTTCACGACTTTTTTTTCAATTCGGAGTGCGGGGCCTTATTTCTTGTTTTTTTTTTAAATCTCTTAAACAAAAGGTAGAGAGAAAAAACTTTTAGCTAAACAAGGATGGAAATTCAATTGACAATCAAATATGATAAACATTTTCAAAAATAGTATATTACATAACTAGGACTTATTTTATTTACGAGTGTGAAGTTTGTACACAGAGGCGAAGATTTACAATCATACGAGTAAATATTAGTTTTTTTTTCTTGACATTTTTATCAATAAACTACAACTATTCCTATAATGAAGAAAAAAGTGGAAAAGTAAAAAAATGCCTGAACACGTGTGGACAACTATTGGCGAATCGAAACCTGTCAGTTTTGACGACTTTATCTCGAATTCGAAAAACTGTACTTTTTCCCGGTCCGAAAAATTATTTTAAACTATATTTTTCAAAAAAAGGTGGAAAAAAAAACTTTTTGTTGGACAAGGGTGGACATTCGACGGACAATCAAACGTGAAAAAAAATTTCCAAAAATTCCCATTTTTTGGCATTTTACTAACAAACAATAATTATTGCTAATTTAAATAAACAAAAGGTGAACAATTAAAAAAAATGCCTGGACAAGTGTGAACAACAGTTGGACAATCAAACGTATCAGTTTTTACGACGTTTGTTTGACTTCGGGGTGTTGGGCCTTATTTCACGTTTTTTTAGTATCTCGTAAACAAAAGGTGGACAAAAAAAATTATTGCTGGACAAGGGTGGACATTCGATAGACAATCAAACGTGAAAAAAATTTTCCAAAAATTCTCATTTTTTTTGGCATTTTTACTCATTTTTTGGTATTTTTACTAACAAAAGATAATTATTGCTAATTTAAATAAATAAAAGGTGGACAATTAAAAAAAATGCCTGGACAAGTGTGGACAACTGTTGGACAATCAAACGTATCAGTTTTTACGATGTTTTTTTTACTTCGGTGTGTTGGGCCTTATTTCACGTTTTTTTAGTATCTCGTAAACAAAAGGTGGACAAAAAAAAATTTTGGCTGGACAAGGGTGGACATTCGATAGACAATCAAACGTGAAAAAAAATTTCCAAAAATTCTCATTTTTTGGCATTTTTACTAACAAACGATAATTATTGCTAATTTAAATAAATAAAAGGTGGACAATTAAAAAAAATGCCTGGACAAGTGTGGACAACAGTTGGACAATCAAACGTATCAGTTTTTACAACGTTTTTTTGACTTCGGGGTGTTGGGCCTTATTTCACGTTTTTTAGTATCTCATAAACAAAAGGTGGACAAAAAAAAATTTTTGCTGGACAAGAGTGGACATGTGATGGACAATTACAAAATAAAAAAAAAATTGAAAATATCGTATTTAGAGGTGCCAACTTCACACGGCTCTATCCGTCCAGGTGTCGGTTTTTGACACAGTTCAAAGGACAAATGTTTGGGAGCATACAGCGTAGCCGCATAACAAATAACACATAGTGAAGTGTGGTACCGCCATAAGATTTGCTAATCTGAAGGAATAATGCAAATCCGGATGAATTAAATTCAAGGGTTAGCTGATGTGATAAGTGTTTGAAAATTCTAACAATCTACAAATAAGATAGCACAAACTCGGCAGTTATGTATGTTAACGATCGAATTTAAGTCATTTGCTTACATTTCATTGTTTCTGCAGAAAATAGTTACAGCATCAAGAATTAGCATAAAAACCAGACCCTACATAAATTACTAACAAACCTATGCACATGATTTATAAAATAACTTTATATACTTTACTCGATTTTCTCATCAAACTCAGTTTATTTTTTCATTCAATTTGTTTCGAAATAACACACCATAATATTCATAATAACCAACGATAATTATTGCTAATTTAAATAAATAAAAGGTGGACAATTAAAAAAAATGCCTGGACAAGTGTAGACAACAGTTGGACAATCAAACGTATCAGTTTTTACAACGTTTTTTTGACTTCGGGGTGTTGGGCCTTATTTCACGTTTTTTAGTATCTCGTAAACAAAAGGTGGACAAAAAAAAATTTTTGCTGGACAAGAGTGGACATTTGATGGACAATTAAAAAATAAAAAAAAATTGAAAAAATCGTATTTAGAGGTGCCAACTTCACACGGCTGACCTTCTCTCTGCATGTTTTCTTTTACCTAGTGATATGTATTTTTTCTTTGATCCTTTACCTGTCCATTTATCTCTCAGCTCTGTGAATGGAATGTTTTACTGAGAATCAGGTAACAATATGCATTCATCATTATTTTGCACATATATTAAATTTGAGAAAGTATAATAATAGTATGGTATTTGTAATAATAAATAGTAATGTACGCATTTTGTAGAATAATAATTTAATCAATTTCTAAATCTAAATAGAAATATATACGTCGTCGGCTTACTGCCAAAACCAACTAACTCCACTTTTTAAAGTTTTGAGGAATCGACGTTTTCAACTTTAATTTAAAATGAAAAATCGTTTGAATTTAAAAATGATTTAATGACTGAAAAATATTCGAAACATTTTGTTAAAAAATTATTAAAATGAAGTGAAAGTTAAAAAAAGTACAAAAAACATTTTTTTGGCACTTGTCGGGTTTTGGCTGTACAAAGTTAGTCAACTTCTAGGTAACTTTGAACATCACTGTCCTCCATATCAGGCACTTGTCTTGTTTTGGCAGAACTAGAATATTGTAAATGATAAAATACTATTTTATTTAAACAGAGATGTGTAGACAACTGCACATATCTGTTTTTGGCTGAATAAAAGGGTCATCATTGGAATTAGCTGTTTTGAGACCCTTCTGTTTCCCACATTTAAAATCTGCTTTGAAGTGTCTGGTTTCATCAGTACATTCTTTGATAATTATTAAGTACAAAGACATACTTAACTCAGAATCGACAAAAAGTGGAGTTAGTTGGTTTTGGCAGTAAGCCGACGACGTGTTCTCTACCGGTATGTTCAAAAATATGTATATTTTCTGCATAAATATAGCAAATATTTAATTATTTAGCAAATCGTTTTCCAAATTCAGCCGTATTATAAAACTTATAATCTTGATCACAAAATTATCGTCAGATATCACAAAGTGAGCAATTCACAACTACACCTTATGGTTGGTTAAGACTTACTGAAAGTATTTAAGCTGTTACCAAGACCAATAATGTGCATATATGTACAAGTCAAAACATGTTTATGGTGTACAATTTATTGTACGTCAGGCACATCTGGAGAATAGGTTAATTCATCTGTAGTCTTCCGGGTCGGATTTGTCTCCCTTTTTGAAGAGAGGTATCCTTGATCTCCATTCTTGTAGTTTGATCAGATTTGGTCCTCCGTAATTTAGGAGTTCGTTCGGTAAGTATTCCGTCCTCCGTCCTGTTGCTAAAAAAATTTAACTAAAACCAAAAAAATACATACAATGAACAACATGAAGAATATAATAATTGATGTATAAATAAATTACATTTGAAGACTATTTATTGACAGAAAATATACTTTAGGACGAAGAAGAATAATAATTGAGTAATTTCGGAGATTTATTTAACTATACAGGGTGTCCAGACACTTTACCGACAAACGGAGACAGGAGATTCCTCAGATCATTTCAAGACAATTTAGCCCAATTCACCTAGTCCGAAAATGCTTCCTAAGGGAGCTAGAGCTATTTGAAGATGGCGTCTGGTAATTAGTGTTTCTTAAATATCTCTAGAACGCTTCTATTTAGAAAAAAGGAAAATTGGTACACTTATTTATCTTTCAACGATAAATCGATTCCATCTATTTCAAATTTCTAGTACTGGTCATAGGCGTCCGTTTTGGGTAGGGCAACAGTTATATTGCATAACTGGTTTGTTTTTAATTTTTAAGCATTTTTGAGTCTGGATTATTAAAAGGTATTGTAGTACTAAAATGTACTCTTACTTTAAGTCGATAAGATGCACCGTTTTCTAGAAAAATCGATTTAAAAATTTTCCGTTTTTTTAATATAAAAAAAATTTAAAAAAACTGTTTAGAAAAACGAAAACTGGTACGTTTATTTATATTCCAGAGATGAATCGATTTTACTAATTGCGAATTTCTAGCACCGGTCATATGCGTCCGTTTTGGGTAGGTCAACGGTTATTTTATCGCATAACTTTTTTTTCTTTAATTTTTAAGAATTTTTGACACTAGATTATTAAATTATGAGGTAATGTAGCACTAAAAGTTACTACTTTAAGTTGGTAAAATACACCGTTGGTTTTTGAAAACTTTTTTAAATTTTTTTTCAAATTCAGGAAACGAAAAATTTTCAAATGGATTTTTCCAGAAAACGGTGTGTCCTACCGACTTTAAGCAAGAGTACCTTTTAGTAGTATAATAACTCAAAATTTAATAACCCAGTATTAAAAATGCCTAAAAGTTAAAGACAAAAAAGTTATGAGATAAAATAACCGTTGCCCCACCCAAAACGGACGCCTATGGCTGGTACTAGAAATTCACCATAAATGGAATCGATTTATCTCTGGAAGATAAATATGTGTACCAATTTTCGTTTTTCTAACTAGAAGCGTTCTGTAGTTAAAAGACGCCATCTTCAAAGAGCCCTAGCTCCCTTAGGAAGCATTGTCGTACTAGGTGAATTTGGTTAAATTGTCTTAAAACTATCTGAGGAATCTCCTGTCTTCGTTAGAATAGAATAGAAATATGCTTTATTGTCACTGAAAATTATACAATTTTATGGACAAAGCTTAACATAGAGTCACGAAAAAGATATACATAACAATAACAAATACAATTTTATAAAATTAGATAAATCGCCAATAAAAAAAATATAAACAAGTTAAAAAAGTGAAGTAAAAAAACAAAAACCAATATATTGCAAAATTACTATAAATTGCAAAATTGAACATACAACATAATATAATAAAACACAAACAAAGGAACTAATAAGTTTAAGCTGCTGTATGTGACACCCAAATATAGATAAATACACTTTAGTTACTTGTACATTAATGTGATTTCTTAGTTAGTCATTAAGAAACTCTTCTACTGAATAATATGGTCTTTTAGATAAATGAGCTTTTGTCATTTTACGGAACTTGAGAAAGGATGTTGCAGATTTGAGTTGTAAAGGGAGATGGTTGTATAGTTTTTTTGCGGAATATAGTATAGATTTCTTTACTAACTCAGAAGACGGGATCGGTAAATAGACATCAAAAGTTGAATTTCTGGTGGAGTAGTCATGATGAGGCCTTGCTGGAAAGACATGCATGTGTTTACGAATTAAGCAAACAGTTTCTAAAATATACAAAGATGGAAGGGTTAAAATTTCGTGATCTTTAAAGTAACTTCTGCAACCGTTTGTCGGTAGAGTTTCTGGACACCCTGTATACCCAGTGAATGGCGCAAGAAGATGAACATAAATAAAATCGCTTCATTTTCATTTTAAAAAATCTCTCATCAACCTTTTCAAACCAATAATTTTCTCAATCAGGTTTACATCTCTTTTTAGCCATTTTTATTATTCACAATATACTTATATTTAGTTTCAAACCTTCAAATATGTCTAGACGGGAATACCCTTATTTGTCTAGACGGGAATATTGCCGTAAGTAATTGAGTTCCGAAAAGAAAAACTAAAGAGGCCAGACGCACGCAGTGGTCGTCGTGGTCGACTATTCCTTTTAATAACTGATTGTTTCTTATTTGGTCTGACTTTGACGTCATTAAAACATAAATTTGAAATAAGTGCATGTTTAATGTGTACATTTTAGTCAACAATAATTATTTACTTAATGTTTAAACGATTAAGTACGAACGTCTGGGTTGGAAACTTCATTTAGTTTTATTCGCCTTTCTAAATGTGAATTACCAGATTTGGAAAGTTGAAAAATATGTTTCAGATTTCAATTAATCATCATCATCACGGTGCTACAGCCCTTAACCTTCGGATGACCAAGGGGGCAAATTTGGACCCCAGTGCATGTTTTATTTAATAAATTCAGAAATATTTTCAATTCTAAACTCATTATTTTTTTTAATTTGACTTTAATATCGTTCTAGATACCCTCCTATTTTTTCCCTATATTTTACGAAAAAAAAATTTTTTCTGAATTTGGGGTCAAAGACGAACTCCCTTGGCCTTCCATATTCCAATTTTATATTAAGTAAATACCGTGGGTCTACCCCAAAATCCCGACAGCCAAAATCCCGACAGCCAATCCCGACGGCTAAAATCCCGACACGCCAGAATCCCGACAGGCCAAAATCCCGACAGGCCAGAATCCCGACAGGTTTGATAAGTTTCTTTTTAACATATAATTACATTTATTTCTTGTTTTTTGTTTATGGCCATCCGGTTTTTATTTTTTGTTAGTAAACAAAACTTTTTACAATTTAATATGAACTAATTTTCTAAATAAAATTTCTAACATGGGTATATGAATTAAATTATTGTTTTTGCCAATATATAGTCCAATAATACAGGGTGTAACGAAAATACAGGTCATAAATTAAATCACATATTCTGAGACCAACAATAGTTCGAATGAACCCCTAATTTACCTTGTTACTAATATGCACATAAAAAAAAGTTACAGCCCTCAAAAGTTACAAAATGAAAATCGATTTTTTCGAATATATCGAAAACTGTTAGAGATTTTTTATTGAAAATGGACATGTGGCATTCTTATGGCAGGAACATCTTAAAAAAGGATTATAGTGAAATGTGTGCAGCCCATAAAAATTTTATGGGGGTTTTGTTCCCTTAAACCCCCCCAAACTTTTGTGTAAGTTCCAATTAAATTATTATTGTGGTACCTTTAGTTAAATTCAATATTTCTAAAACTATTTTGCTTCTTAGTATTTTTTTGATAAGGCAGTTTTTATCGAGTTGCGGCGTCTTTTTTAATATGCTTACATAAAAAGTTTATGGGGGTTTTGTTCCTTTAAACCCCCCCAAATGTTTGTGTACGTTCCAATTAAACTTTTACTGCGGTACCATTAGTTAAACACAGTATTTTTAAAACTTTTTTGCCTCCTTGTATTTTTTCGAGAAGGCACTTTTTATCGAGATGTGACTTCTTTTTTAATATGGTTCAAAATATATCTAAAAATTTAAATCATAAATAAATTTTCATATTATTACCAAGTCTCTATAATCGTACTTAGCCATATACAAATATGTGGTGGATTTGACAAATATTCAAAATATCTCGATAAAAACTGACTTTTCGAAAAAGTACTAAGAGGCAAACATTTTTTTAAAATAATTTGTTTAACTAATGGTACTACAATAATAATTAAATTGTAACGTACACAAAAGTTTGGGGGGTTTAAAGGAACAAAATCCCCATAAAATTTTTATGGGGTGTCCAAATTTCACTATAATTTTTTCTTAAGATACTACTACCATAAGAATGCCACATGTCTATTTTCAATAAAAGATCTTTAATAGTTTTCGATATATTGGAAAAAATCAATTTTCATTTTGTAACTTCAAAGAGCTGTAACTTTTTTTATGTGCACATTTGTACTAAGGTAAGTTAGGTTCAATCGAACTATTTTTGGTCCCAGAATATGTGATTAAATTTATGACCTGTATTTTTGTTACACCCTGTATATGTATAATCAAATCCTGAATTCAAGTTCACTTTCATATAATAGATATTAGCATGTCACTTACAACCTTCCATTTCAGTAATAGGTCTGGATCCCGCATATGAAAAAAAAAGTTGATTAATAGCAAGCTGAAAATTTGTTAATAGCTTAAGGGTGTCTAGTCGGACAAACTTTGATATATGGGAACACTGGAACAGGGGAAGTTTTAATTGTGGAACAGGTTAAAAACCTATCGAGGATAGAGTTCCTCGAGAGATTCTGTGGTGGGCACTCAATAAGAAAGGAGTCCCTGGCGAATATGTAAAGATTGTGAGAGATATATATGAGGGAGTAACGACTAGTGTTAGGACAGGTGTGGGAGAGACTGATAAATTTCAGGTGAAAGTAGGATTGCACC
Organism: Diabrotica virgifera virgifera; assembly: GCF_917563875.1. Classification (NCBI taxonomy): domain Eukaryota; kingdom Metazoa; phylum Arthropoda; class Insecta; order Coleoptera; family Chrysomelidae; genus Diabrotica; species Diabrotica virgifera. The sequence goes on from NC_065445.1 coordinate 191,013,104, forward strand.
AAGGCTTGGTGCTTAGTCCTCATTTATTCTCATTAGTTTTGGACCAGATAACAGCGAAACTACAGGGTAGCATTCCATGGTGCCTAATGTATGCTGATGATGTAGTGTTAATAGGAAATAGTGAAAGAGACTTAGAACAAAAACTGGAACAGTGGAGACAAGCTCTGGAGGAAAAAGGTTTAAAACTTAGTAGGACAAAAACATAATATTTGGAATGTTCATTTAAAGATGGAGTTAATACAAATAAAATGGTATCTTTGGATGGTGAAATGATTGTGAAAAGCAATAGTTTTAAGTACCTAGGATCGGTATTACAGAGTAATGGAGAAATAGATGGAGATGCATGCAGTAGAATTAGGGCTGGTGGCGGTGAAAAAGAAAGAGGAACAACGAATGCATGTGGCGGAAATGAGAATGCTTAGATGGACGAGTGGAGTGACAAAGAAGGATAAAATTAGAAATGATTATATTAGGGGAAGTCTAGGTGTGGCACCAATTGATGCCAAAATGAGAGAGCATAGGTTAAGATGGTTTGATCATGTTCAACGTCGAGATGTTAATCACCCAATACGAAGAATAGCTGAAGTGCTGAAGTGGAAGACCAAAGAAAACCTGGGGGAGACGATAAGACAGGACATGTTGGTAAAGGGGATTAACATTGATATGACCCAAGATAGAATTGTGTGGAGAAATGCAATTAGGGAAGCCGACCCCGCATAGGAATAAGGCAAAGAGAATGATGATGATCTATGTCCAGCAGTAGAGAAGCGGAGATTGAATGATGTGATGTTAAACAGCTAAGACCCCAGCGCGTCTACCTGCCTTAACCCCTATGTTAGCTCTATATTCTTGATTTGAACTTTTAATAGTCTGAAAGGTAAGTCTTAGTGAATTTCATAAGTAAATAGGAAGAATAATGTAGAAATGTATAAGTCTTCTACATAATATATTTACATTACAGTTTGATGATATTACGGCTGTATTAGCATAATTATTGGTATCAAACATTAGAAATTAAAGTATAATTCACAAGAAACAGTTTTAAATTTATTACATACATATATCTCTTCTTTTCATGTGTAGATCTACCTATATTTTAAACTAACAACATTAATACGTTTATACAAATTAAATACATTTCCTTATTAATTATTTACATATATTAAGGCTATAATCCAACACTAATCGTACCACTAATAATTTGTCTTATTTTGAATTAGATACGGCAAATCAAAATGTAGTTATCAAGAAATTTCCATAAAATAAGTTAAGTAATACGCCTCGAGGAAATGGAATTAAAAACAAGAAATAAATGTAGATCACATTGATAGATTGGATTAAAAATAGTTTTCTAAAGTTTTACAAAATTATTTAAGAAAATAGAGAAAGCAGACTCGGTTTCAAGGCAATTTGGCTACTTCAACATGTCTATAATTACACTACATGAAAAAAGGCTAAAACAGTTTTATTTATATTAGACGACCGTCAGTTAGCACTAATAAAGCCATAATAAGAAAATACTTAGCATACAAATCAGATTTCTGCTGTGATATACAAAGAACTAAAAATTATTACAGAATGCTATGAGAAACAATAATTGGGAAAATATTTGAATCAACATAAATGGGGAGTTTTTGAACAACTTGAGGTTTGCAGACGACATAGTCCTTATTGCAGACCGGGTAGATCATGACTGCATCTTCTTCAAGACATTCCGAGTTCTTGTACACTAGCTGGCCTTAAAAACAACTTTTCCAAAATACAACACAAAACACATGACCAACCTTGTGCTGGTCAAAAACATCTCATTTAGTGGCACGCAAATTGAGCAAGTGTGCAAATAAGTATCTGGTTCACGAGATTAAATTAGGAAGGGACAATCAAACAACAGAGTTAAACAGGAGAATAGGACTAACATGGACAGCTTACGGAAAACTGAAGGAAGTCTTTAGATTAGATATTCTTATTTGCTTGAAAAGAAAGATCTTTGATCAATGTGTAATCCCAGTTTTAACATACGGAGCAGAAACATTGACCCTTATCAGAAAAGTAATTAATAAGGTACAAGTGGCAAAGATCCGTCTTCCAATCCTTTCTTAGCATGGCTTCGTCGACTTCGTTTTTCCAAGATCTTCTTGGTCGTCCTCTTCTTCTGTTCCTCTTGGGCTCCATTCTGCAACCTTGTTTATCCAAGTGTTTTCTGCTCTGCGTACTTGGCCGTACTATTTTAGTCTTCTCTCGTCTATATATTGCAGGGCACCTTTTTCCACTTGCATTCTTCTCCTTATCTCCTCATTTGTTATTCTGTCTCTTCTGGTGAGACCACAGCCTCTTCTCCAGTATTCCATTTCGGTTGCCAGAATGCTCTTTTGGGTTTTTTTTTGTTTATGACCCAAATTTCTGCGGCATATCTCATGATGCTTCTTACTATTGTTCGATATATCATTGTTTTGTTTTTCCCTTGATGCTCTTATTCCAGATTACATTATGGAGTTGTGTGATCTTGTTTGTCCCAATATATTTTTTATTTCTTCTTCTGTTCTTCCGTTTTTCGACATTATAAAGCCCAAATATTTAAAATTCTTCCTTCCTTTTATTTCTACTTATTCTTTTATTTCTAAGTTTTTGACGTCTTCTTCCGATATTGCTAAGTATTCTGTTTTCTTCATATTTATTTCCAGGCCCACCTTTTTGTATTCCTCTTTTAGTTTTCTTACCATGTAATTGATATCCTCTTCATCTTAAGCCATCACCACCTGATCGTCTGCGAAACACAATGTGTAGAGATAATCGTCCCTTGTCGGTATTCCCATACCCCTACGTTTAATATATTAACCATTATAAAAGATAAGAGGTGTCCGATCTAATTTGACCGATTTAAGAAAGTTTTTTCGGCCCGCGTAGATATTGTTTATACTTTTTGGATCATTCGAAACAAAAAGGTCTTTTGTAATTTTTCTCTTATATTGATCGTTTTAGAGTTATGAACAATTTAAAACTGAAAAAAGAACGAAACAGGGTAGTCTGCTTTTATTCTGTTTTTATTTCTAGGACCTACGGTATACCAGGAAGGTAACAGAGCCAGTGCTATACTTCAAACGCCTATTATTATACCTGGTTTTACCTAAAATACTCATTTTATTCAGGCTTAGTCGACCTAATTAGGACCTGTAGACTTTTTTAAAAATATCTATATGTTCTCGCCGGCGCGGCGCTGGGATTCGATCCCCCGCCTTCTGCGTGGAAGTCAGACATCCTACCGCCTGAGCTCTCCGGCCCGCTTTATTGATTTTTAAAAAGCATATTATACAGCATTCTCAACTGTATCGCAACGATCGTGGTCGTTGAATAAAAAGAAGTCAAAAGAGTTGTTTTCAATCTAATAGCAGATAAAATAATACCAAAAATATTACTCTACGTCTACATCCCACCAGATTGAAAACAATGGGAACCTTCTCTGATTACACCTCCGAGGCTTCTAAAATTGGCAAACCATAACGGATGCTCAGACTAAAGAAGATGAGGGAATTTTACAATTTATAATTCACGTCCCATCTGCTCAGCGCGGTAAAGTTCCAACGAGAATGGTTCCCTTCGTACTCCAATCAGAGTAAACATGTAAATCAAAAATGAATAACCATTTTCAATTTCGTTACAACACGAAACTACAGCCGCATCATATTCTAGTTTAATCAGAGAGTGAAGCAAGCACCTCTACCGGTTTAGAAACTTATTAGTCTCTCATCAGGAGGCACATATATATATATATATATATATATATATATATATATATATATATATATATATATAATATATATATATATATATATATATATATATATATATATATATATATATATGCTGCTCTCTCTGACCCAACCAGGACAAACCCCGGCGTGCAGTCACGGATTGCAACGAACGAAATGGCAGGGATGCCCTAGCGGCAACTGCTAGCAAAATACTAAGTTTTCAATCTAATAGCACATAAAATATTACCAAAAATATTACTCTACATCCCACCAGATTGAAAACAATGGGAACCTTCTCTGGTTACACCTCCGAGGCTTCTAAAATTTGCAAGCCATAACGGATGCTGAGACTAAAGACGATGAGGGAATTTTACAATTTATAATTCACGTCCCATCTGCTCAGCGCGGTAAAGTTCCAACGATAATGGTTTCCTTCGTACTCCAATCAGAGTAAACATGTAAATCAAAAATGAATAACCATTTTCAATTTCGTTCGTTGCAATCTGTGACTGCACGCCGGGGTTTGTCCTGGTTGCCAGCATATGTGCCTCCTTATGAGAGACTAATAAGTTTCAAAACCGGTAGAGGTGCTTGCTGCTCTCTCTGATTGAACTAGAATATGATGCGGCTGTAGTTTCGTGTTGCAACGAAATTGAAAATGGTTATTCATTTTTGAAAAAGAAGTCAATATGTGAACATTTTGCAAAAAATAACAACGAGGGTTAGGGAGGTGCTGGTATATGAAAGAGTGGCTTTGATTTGAGAATAGAATTTGATTCGGTCTCAATGCTAACTCCATTCTTATTCGTATTGGATCAGGTTAAAGGGAACGTGAGGCTGACATCTCTTGATGTTTAATGTATATTGATGTAATATTAGTAGGAAATTAGAACTAAGACTTAAAGAGTACAGCAGACTATTGAAATAAAAGGTCTAGAACAAAACATAATCTATATAACAATTCGTCTGATTTTTAAGTTATTACTTAATGAAGTTAAGTTATTACAAATAAGATGAAGGCAAATAAAATTATAATCATCGTCGACAACAGATTTTTAAAATAGTCTTAGGGGCTCCTATTACAGGGTTATGAAAATCTTTATGGCAAGATTCAAATATGAAGGCCAAAGCACATGCCAATGTCGACGCGGATATACAAGACATGTCTGTTATGGTTATACCACAGCGCAATGTAGGTATATCAATACTGCTATTTTGGGAATTATGAAAATTATTTTATAACGTCGGATTAATTATTTTATAACGTCAATGTCGGATTTAAATAATCATTAACAATATCTATGAAACAATAATTAAATTTAGATTCGATCTTTTTTGGAACTTCCCGAACAATGACAATAAACTTAACCACAACGATTGTTCATTCCTAAATGGTTAAAGACACCGTGACGTCAGAAAAGTTAATCGTACTCAGCTGTTTTATTCAAACGTTATCGACTCAAAAGGAAGGAAACTCTTAAAGTGGCATCCGTTTATTATTTTCTATTCTGTTGTCTGTATACAAACGTATATATTCTGCATGCACACTGCATGCATGCATCGAACTACACATCATAATAATGGCTTTCGAGCATTTAAGTGTGTTGCAATTGAAATAATAGTTTCTTATTGTTCCTGTTAGCTGTAATAATACGAGGGTAAAGTAAAAAATTCTCGTTCTAATATAAAAATGAGTTTTCTATTCAAAAAACATATTTATTCATAGTCTTGTTGCACAAAAAGGTGATATTACTAAATTTGAAAATTGTAGATCCCTCAAACCCGTGACACATATGTAGGTACAAACTCTTTATGAAAATCTTAAGTTAACAAGAGTTGGATAACAAGCCATCTAACTCCACTCTATCTAACTCAATCTAACTCAACTAAAAGAGTGTCAAACAATATTACACAATAAATCGAACTGAGAACGTGAGAACTTTAGAGAATTATTATATCAAAATATATATTAAAAGTCTATAAAACTGATAGTCGAGGAAATGAAGCATTTTGGCTCGCAATTTTTTCGTCCAGCATGGATTTACTTGAAATTTTCACAGAAGGTAAGAATAGTCCAAGGATCATTTTCTATATCAGCCGCTGTACGCTAAAACCTTGGGGTGGTTACCACGCCATCTCGATCCTTGGATTATAAGCTTTCATTTGACACCTCATTTGTCATTATACCTAGTATAATGACGGAGAAGTAAACGTTATTATTCTATTATTCTTGTAGGTACATTTAACATTGATTGAAACTATGAAAGAAATATATAGAAAACAGCATGGCAACACTGTGACGCACAAACATAAAAATTCAGCCACATTCAGCTGTGCATTACATAGGGTGCTTTAATATCCAAGATGTCCATTATTTTTCTGTAATATCGCTAAGACCAATACAAACCGAGATACGACATGTTTTAGCTTTTTTCCTCAAATGCATAATTTGAAATATTCAAAGTAAAATAACGGAAAAACTTTCCGTTAGTTTAAATATACTTAAATAAACTTTTTTCAAGTATACAGTTAGGCCTTTCAAAAAAAAATAATAAAAAGTTTCTGGTCTGAAAATTAAGCGACTTATGATCAAAAAAAGGTCGGTACCTGCTTTTCTCTATGAAAAAAACAGTGCAAACAACCCCCTAACTACCCTCCTGATTAAAAATTGGTCTTCACCTTTCTGTAATTCCTTTTTTATTTGTATTATCAATACACCCAAGAAGTTTGACTTATTTAAAAGGCCTAATTTTAGAGAAATTGGAGTTAAAAGAAAAATTAATTTTTTGGAATTTCCCATTTTTCACCTTTTACTTCAAAATATCTCCGAAAATACTGGAGATGCGAAAAAAATGATGGACTACTAAATTGTAGCTTCTTTAATAACTAAAATTCCCTTGTGCATAGATTTTTCATTACAGTGAACAGTTAGCGAGATATAGCGATTTAAAACCTCTATTTACGAGCAAACACCCCCTTATTCGAGCCCTTTAAACCCATCCTAATTAAAAACTGAGGGATCTTACGGAATTTAGTTTACACAGTCTTATAATTCTTCAAAAATCCTACAAAGTCATTTTTGAAAAAAACTTTTCACCGCCAAAAATGAAGGAGCTATGTTTATAAAACGAATTTTTTTTTTGAAAAATTCGGATAGTCCGCTTATGAATAATTTTCAATGTATGTATAATATCACAGAACCGGTTCGTATACTGGAAGATGACTAAAAAACTATTTGTATTTGTATTTGTACATATTTGTAAATTCGTATTTTTGTGTAAATAAATGTTTTTGTAATTCTTTAATTCTACTTTTTTTCTGTATAGCTATTAAAATATCTACTTATAAAAACTGTCATGTTATTAAGGGTTGAAATATTATGATATTATATCCTAAAGTATAAAACAATCATTATTGAACCAATCAAAACCAAATTTTACCCATATTAAAGTTTACAATGTTTTTATATAATTTTTGACAATAAGGGGTAGTTTACACCCCTAAAAATAATCAACGCCCCTAAGCATGATATAGATATAGAATATGGAGCACAGGGTGAGATGATCCTAATCCCAAATGTTTATGTAAATGGATGCAAGCCGAAATTATTCTTTTAGAATAAGTAAATTTTTGATATATAGCTCCAACAATGGTGGTTTTAAGGGTTTAAATATTATGATAGTATATCTTAAAGCATAAAACATTAATTATGTAACTAATAAGAACCAAATGTTGACAATATTAAAGTTTAAAATGTTATTTTATAATTTTTTACAATTAGGGGTAGTTTTCACCCTTACAAAACCAAAAGCGTACAACGGCTCAATATAGAAAATAAACTAGAGGGTGTAATGAGCTTAATCCCAAATTTTTGTACAAATCGATGCTGAACGAAAAAATTGCGAGGTTTTGGCATTTTTTCAGCTTCATTTCCTCGACTATGAGCGTTAAAAACGTCAGCGCAATTATTTACAGTATCATTCTAAAGGCTGTCCGCATATGAGTCGACGCTCGCAGTACTCGACTCGATTCCAGTCGCGTAGATCTCCCCTCGCCAGTCAAGTTCCTTCGTTGTGGCATTGAGCTCCGTATACGGAGCGTTTAGGATTGCAAATCTCCTCGTCTTCTGCGACTCTCGTCCTTTGCGATCGGTAGCGCACGAGAAAGTTCGAGTGAGACGCACGATTCCAGTCATGGAGGGAATTTTATTTTATTTGTTTCCTTCGTTTTTTGTTGATTTTTGGGCTAAATTAAAATGTTATGGTACACATATTTGGTATTTATACGTTTACAAATGCCAACAAAACAGTAATGTTGCTGGAGGTAGGTCCATCTAGTTGGTAGGCTAAGTAATTTCACATTACCCTCGTATTTAGACAAAAAGGAAGGCATTGTTTGTGCATTCTTGTATTACTTTTTAATAAATTTCTACTTTACATTTCCTCGTTACATAATTAATTTCCTTCATACATAATAATTAGTATTAGCCATATGGTACCGAAAATTAATGAAACGTTCCATTTTAAATACATATTTCTCTTAAGAAGTACTGTAAATTATTTTATTTTTTATTGCTTGGTTGAATCATTAAACAAGAAAAAGTAGATATATTTTAAACATATGTAATAAAAATATGAAGCTTTCTTTATAGACAAGGCGAAAACGGCGGGTTCGTTAGAAAAAATATTCCCATGAGATCTTTTTGCATAATCACATTCGTGAGACATCCCAGAATAAGGTTCAAGAAGTCGCCCACGTGAAAAGCGGTCCATTTTTTTAACAATTTTTTTAATCAAATTGCAAAAATCCATATTTTTGGCCCTTACAAATTTTTATTAGGTTTTTTGGACCATTCTGGACAAAAAAGTTATCTTGTAATTTTTCTCTAAAGTTGATCGTTTTCGAGTTATAAACAATTTAAAATTAAAAAAAAAACGAAAAATGGCGATTTTTAAGGCTTAATAAATTGTTTAAAAGTTATTATTATGAAAGTCAAAAAGTGACTAAATCAAAGTTTAAAGCCCCCTTACAAGATCCTGAAGAAATTTTTGTCATAATTTTATTACTAAGCTGTTATTTTTAAGTAATAATAATGAGCGCCAGCACGTATTAGGCGGCCGTCTATGGTGAGGGCGAGAGAGATGCCATTCCGGCAGTCCAATGGGGCATCTTACTCGCACTCACATTTACAGTCGCGTCTATACGCTCTTACGGCTTATTGTTAATAATTAAAAATAACAGCTTAGTAAATTTCTTCAGGATAATGTAGCGGGATCTTTAAACTTTAATTTAGTCACTTTCTGACTTTCATAATAATAATTTTTAACCGAGTTATTAAGTCTAAAAAATGGCCATTTTTGCGTTTTCCAAATTTTAAATTGCTTATAACTCGAAAACCATCAACTTTAGAGAAAAATTACAAGAGACCTTTTTTGTCCAGAATGGTCTAAAAAACCTAAAAAAACCTTTGTCCAGACCAAAAATAATCATTTTTGCAATTTGATTAAAAAAAATTTGGACCACCTTTCTTGTGGGCGACTTCTTGAACCTTATTCTGGGGTGTATTACAAATGTGATTATGCAAAAAATCTCATGGGAATATTTTTTCCAACGAACCCACCGTTTTCGTCTTGTCTATTAGGGAAGATAGTTAATTAATAACCCATTATGTCACATTCATAATATTATTGTGAAATTACGTAAAGAAAAATAAAGAGAAATAATTTGTATTTTTCATCGTGTATTTTCCCTATTTTTATTTATTTTTTATATTTCTTTTGCATACTCGTATACAGGGTGTTTGGTAAATAATGGCCATAGCTTAACCTCAGGTTCCTGAGGTCAAAATAGGCCGATTTAAGTTAACTTACCTTAGTACAAAGTTTATAATAACCGAGATACAGTGTGTCAAAGTTACACTTTTTTTTATTTATTATTGAATATTTCCTGACAGGTATAAGATAACAACATGAAATTTGGTATGTGGAGGTTTTTTGGGTCTAGAAAACTAAATTTCCTACCAAAAATTATGTATTGCCCAGAGGGCGCCACATACGCCTTTCAGCACTCATTTATTAAGTTCAGTATTTTTTATCACCCACTCTGTATAATTTTGACATTAAAATTTTTATTCTCCTATTAGTTTTACTTAAAAAAGATATACTTCTTTCATCTCCCTAAACTCAACCGTTTTCGAGATAAACGCATTTTAAATCTGCGATACACCATCATTTTTAGCATAATATCATGGTAGTTACACCGGAAAAATAACTAAAATCATAATAATTGTGCCAGTTTTCAGATTTATGTCATTGCATCGCAAATTCCATTTGAAGAAATTTGCGATACATTTTTGGATAATTTTATGGTTTTAAGTTATTTTTCTGGTGTAACTACTGCTAAAAATTATGTCGCACCGCAGAATTAGAATGCGTTTATCTCGAAAACGGTTGAGTTTAGGGAGATGGAAAAAGTATACCTTTTTTAAGTAAAACTAATAGGGAAATAAAAATATTAATGTCAAAATTATACGCAGTGGCGGATAAAAAAATTGAACGTATTAAATGAGTGCTTAAAGGCGTATGTGGCGCCACATATCTGGGCAACACATAATTTTTGGTAGGGAATTTAGTTTTCTCGTCCCAAAAAACCCCCACATAACAAATTTCGTGTTGATATCCCATGCCTGTCAGGAAATATTCAATAATAAATAAAAAAAAGTTTAATTTTGACACCCTGTATCTCGGTTATTATAAACTTTGTACTAAGGTAAGTTAGCTTAAATCGGAATATTTTAGCCTCAGGAACCTGGGGTTAAGCTATGGCCCATTCTTTACAAAACACCCTGTATATTTTGAGAGCAATTAAATAAATGTTAAATATGGTTGGGAGGTTCACGCGTTCAGATAAGGAAACATTTTCATTTTGAATTCAAACTTTTAACCCCTGTTAGGCCAGGGTAATAAGACAAAAATATACCCTGTTCGTGACACTTCAGCATTTTTCGACAGGTAATACCTACAAGAATAAAAAACCGCTAAACGCCGTAAAAATGAGTCGCGCATACAATATTTCAGCTACAAAAGATCTGATATGAATGTTACGTGGCGCGAAAATGTATTTTCATTTTGATGCAAAACAAAATTCTAGTTTTATTCTAAAAGACTTCTTCATAATATTTGCCCAATTTGAAGTAAAACGCGCCACAAAAGAGTAACTTTGATACAATTTGAATTTTGAAATTCTTTTGTGGCACGTTTACTTCAAATTTAGCAAATATTATGAAAAAATCTTTTAAAATAAAACTAGAATTTTGTTTTGCATCAAAATGAAAATACATTTTCGCGCCACGTAATATTTTTACTGCGTTTAGCGTTTTTTTTATTCTTGTATCAGGAGGTTTTCAAAGTTATTTATAAATTAAATGTATAAAGTTGAATGCAATGTTTCTCGATTACACGTTAAGCTTTATAAATGGTCGCTTTTGTCGTATTATCTCCCAAATGATCTAGTGTCCATCGAATGTACACTAGATTTTTTTTCTATTCGAAATAAATTGAAAAAAATATTGGGATGGCCGGTAAATGAACTCGGATTGCCCGTTGCCAGATCAAATTAGCGTCGTAACCACTACAACTACATAAACCATTTAGGGAATAATCGTTAATTGGATTATACTTTTGTAGCTTAATAACTTCTAAACGGCTTAACTGATTTTGTTCACTAAACATGAGTTTGAAACGTATTAACAAGTAGTATCTTATACATCTAAGGTCAAGTATGATAACTGAAGCTATTACAGGAATTATTGAGCTTGAAAAACCGTTTTTCCCATAAGAATTAGATTTTATCATACTTATGAAGCCTATAACTTAAAAATTCGAATTTTCCCAGACATAAGGTATACACCGTTAGATTCGTCTAGAGTCCTTCTACAAACGCTCAGTTATTGGCGTAATTCGTAGGTTGAAATTTTGAATAATTGTCGAAAAACCAAAATTTTCAAAGTTTAGTTTTTCAGTTTTTCGGCTATACTGAGCCGTACGTATGTCTGATCCTGACAGCTTGGACACCATTTGAAAGCTTAACTCAACGCTATTGATTTGGTGTATTTACTGTTCTCCTGTCTCTTCTTGATCCGAATATATATACCGCCAAAAAATATGCCGTTTTGTACCTACCAAGTCCTATAGCTGGCTTATGGGTAGTCAAAACTCACAAACTACACCGGTTCTGAATCGGCCCTCACTCCTTCTTCAAACACAGAAAAAAAAAATTCAGATCGGTTTAACTTTTCCACACACACATACATACATACATACATACATACATACATACATACATACATACATACATACATATCCACAAACATTTTCCCTTTTTTAAATAAAAATTGACTCATATTTCTGAGCTCGGTAACTTTTGAACGGTATAACCGATTTTCAAAATTAGACATGCGTTGTAAAGGTAATGATCGCTTCTATTAGAAGCCGCAAAGATCGGAGTTACATTTTCAAAGTTTTTGGGAGTTTTGGGGACGAGAACGAAAAACATACCCTAAATAGGAAGGGCCGTAAAATCCACACCCTTGGATCAAAATGGATGGTTGACATATGAATGGGTGAGTCTTTTCCTGAACTTTAAGATGGGTGTTGGCCCAATTTTCAATTCAGTCGGATTTAGAAAATCGAAAATTACGTGTATGTATAGTGTTGCGTGTAGATGGTGTAGGTGTGCGCCACTGGCGAGAACTGCCGTTCTCTAGTAATAGGAACAAATTATTATAACTATTTCCTGCGTAGGATCTGGCGGCCATTTTTATTTATAAACAATTAACTGTCAAAAAATGGCATTTTCCCCTTTTTTTTTCAAATCAACGAAAATCAGTGAAACTTATGATTTTTTTAGTACATGTATCTTCGAGATTATGGAAAAAGCTTTAAAATGACGTATTACAAAGTTTGATATACTCATTTACTGTTAATATAATTGCGAAAAAAGGTCGGAATTGCAAAAAAAATATTTTCTCAATAACTGTTGTAAAAGTTAGTGTACAGCTTTGAAATTTTTGTCAAATGAGGGTTCTTTGGTGCTTAATATGTGATAAACATTTCAAAGCGATTCATTCAACTGTTTAAATTTTATTCAAATTGTTTATCCCAGAGAAAATTTTTTTGCAATAATATAAGTCAGAAAAAATGACCTTAGAACCATTCCACAGTTGTCAAATGAAAGAGCATGAGCTACATTTTCAACATGGTTTAAAAAAGTGAATAAAAATGTATTTATTAGTAATAAATAATTATGCAAAAGTATCGTCAATTTTTCTTTATAAACTTTTTGAATAACTTTTTCCAAAAAAATTTACTTTTTTACTCTGTTTTAAGTGCACAACTACCAAGTAATGTTATCTATATCATAATTGATAAGAAATTGTAATAAATATGTATAATTTCTTATATAATAAAATAAAAAGTTTATAAGGAAAGATTTACGATACTTTTGCATAATTATTTAGTAATAAATGAATTTTTTATTCACTTTTTTTAAATCAAGTTGAAAATATAGCTCATGCTCTTTCATTTGACACCTGTAGAATGGTTCTAACCTCATTTTATTTTGACTTATGTTATTGCACAAAAAATGCTCTCTGGGATAAACAATTTGAATAAAATTTAAACAATTAAATGAATCGCTTCGAAATTTTTATCACATATTAAGCACCAAAGAACCCTTATTTGACAAAAATTTCAAAGCTGTACACTAATTTTTACAACAGTTATTGCGAAAATATATTTTTTTTGCAATTCCGAACTTTTTTCGCAATTATATTAACAATAATTGAGTATATTAAACTTTGTAATACGTCATTTTAAAGCTTTGTCCATAATCTCGAAGATATTTGTACTAAAAAAAACCATAAGTTTCCCTGTTTTCCATTGATTTGAAAAAAAAGTGAGAAATGCCATTTTTTGACACTTAATTGTTTATAAATAAAAATGGCCGCCAGATCCTATGCAGGAAATAGTTACAATTTGCTCTTATAGGTATTACCTGTCAAAAAAATGCTTCAGTACCCTGGCTGTTCAAGTGTCATGGAAAAAACCTTATTACCCTGGACTATGTGTGACTGTATCTCGACATCCAAGCCCTTTATGAGTTCACGTTCCTATATTAAAATCGATCAATTAATTAGAACTACAAAAGTAGAACATTGTAGATGGAATATTAAACTCCGTTGATGACCTTTTAATCACCTATCTGAAAGTTCAAACGTTTTAAAAATTTTAATTCCATAATTAATATATTTCAATTTCCGAAGAAAATTTAACCAAAATAAATTAATATTTAAATATTTTATTGCCCAGAATGTATCAAAAGGCTAAACAGTTACAGATTCTTTCCCACCAATAAAACTATTATATTTATCTAATTTATCTAAAACATATGGTAATCAATGTGATGTTTTTTTGGCACACAATATTTTAATCGAATAACGAATGACGAATTTCACTGATATGTACACATAGCTTTGACCTACTTACATATTTCCTTTGGAGATTACTTAATAAAATACACGAAAGTTCAAGTACAGTGTACAATTATTACAAGATGAAAAGATGTCACTCTAAAAAAGATCATCTAGTTTCTAGTTATATCATGCAACATAACGTACCTACATAAAAAATGAACAAGTAAATAAAATACATTAAACGTTGATAAAATGTAGTATTGTTGTATATTTTATATAGAAAAAAGTATTGGCAAGTTTATAATGCTGATTATTTCATTCATAGAGATTCTGACCAATAGAAACCTACAAGAATAGAAATTACAGCGATTATTTCATTCATAGGGGATTCTGACCAATAGAAAGCTACAGAAATAAAAATTACATCGATATTATTCTATTTCTATCTTTTTTTCATACTATCACCTAGTGTTGCCCAAAATCGGTCTTGGTCTTGCAGTCTTGGTCTTGTTCTTGCGTTTTCGCAAGACCAAGACCAAGACCAAGACCGCCTAATTTTAGCAAGACCAAGACCAAGACTTACCGTGCAAGACTTGAGCAAGAACAAGACTAAGCCTGCGAGACTCTTGCGTCTTGCAGTTAGAACTGAGGGTCGTTTTAGGGAGTATATAAGTTCGGCTATATTCTTAGATACTCTATGAGAAACAAAAAAATTGTATCACAAATTTTGAAAATTGGACTTATGCGCATTACGAACAATACCATAAACATACATAGCGAATCAAAATATCCATTAAAAGAACACTCGACACATTTGACATGTACTGAGAGGTCATTATTATAATGTAAAAATAAAATTTTTTAGTCATACATTCTTTCTCAGCAGCAGTGGCGTAGCTAGCCCCACAGGGGCCCCGTATCAAAGATTTTCGCGGTGCCCTTTTCAAGAACTGATATAAGGTAGTGCTAGAAAATGTTCGATGGAACACCTTACTGTGAATGTGTACTCTTTTGTATGGTGTCTAAGGTTAGACTTTAACGGATACCCTTCTCAAAAACCTGGGAGCCTTTGAAACCTTGGTGTATCGGAGGATCCTACGAATAAGTTGGGTGGATAGAGTTCGTAACGAAGTTGTTATACATTGGAGGGGAAAAATTACGGGAAGTCATCAGAACAGTAAAAACTCGCAAACTTGAATATTTTTTGGCCATGCTATGAGGTGCTATGTACTATCCGTATTATACTACGGGATGGAAGCGTGGACACTGAAGAAAATTGACGTGAGAAGACCGGATACATTCGAGATATGGATGTACCGAAGAGTGCTGAAGATCTCATGGGTAAATAGAATAACCAACGTAGAGGTAATGAGACAGACGTATGCATAAGGAAAGAGAAGTACTTCTAATAATTAAGAGAAGAAAACTGAGATTAATATATGCGACATGTGATGAGAGGAGATAAATATCTAATACTCCACTTCATTATGTAAGTTAAATCCAGGAAAAAGATTTATAGGAAGCTGATAGCTAATTTAACTCATGGCTGAAGAATCTTAGGGCATAGTTGGATGTAGTAACAACGAATTACTTAGAGCCGCACTCTCAAAAGTAAAAATCGCTTTGATGATTGCCAACCTTCGAAGCGGAGACGGCACCTAGAGAAGAATGCGCCACCCAGAGAATTATAATATACTCCATTTAATAATAAAAGGCAAAGGAGACGGAAGAAAAGGGTCAGGTCGAAGAAAAACGCCATGGCTTAGAAACTTAAGAGAGTGGTTTGAGAAACTCCAGCTTCCATTTTCCGAGCTGCCGCCAACAAAATTACTATAGTCAATTTGATAGCCAACACTCGATAATCGAACACGGCACATGAAGAAGAAGACATGTGTGAATAATTTTATTCCACTTTAAAATTCCTGAAATTCAATTACTCGTCAGTACAAACTAACCAGCATCTGAAAGAATTACTAAGAAGTGCTGTCACCATTTATTCACTAAGATTTAAAGAATTATCAAAAGAAGTAAAATAAATTTATAATATTTAAAATTAGTACAAATAGGTTGTACTTTTATTTACACGTGTTCAATAAATATTCTGTACAAAATTCTGTAAAAAAATTTTTAACTCCTCTTTTGCATTTTTTAATACGCATTTAATGACGGCTTCTAAAAAATTTCAAATTTCTATCAAAGAATATCAAGGACTTTTGTCACCCCTGTTACAGACGACAATTAGATAAGAATTAATTATTGTTTCATTAGTAGATAGAGATCTAGATCTAGTACTTACCATTGCAATCTAAATCACTTTGAGAATCTGGTTGATGGAAAAATGAAGAAATTTTGGGTATTATCTTCTTCAAAACTTCTTCCTTTTTTTGTTTCATTTTTCTTTTCATCGCTCCACTCAGCTACACTCTTTTTATTTCACTATTTTTTTTCACTTCACAATATTTTCAGAATTTAAAATTTAAACTTTCTGAATCGACTGCACAAATTGAACCTAATAAACCTAATAAACTCTAATAAACCAAACTCAAAAAATAGATTTGAAAACAGATTCAGTTTTTTCAACAACACTTGCTATATATATGCCAAGGGTGACTGGACAATGAAAAAATGGGCTAAACAATAAATAGATTAAGTACACGAAAATATACCCAAAACAATACATATACACACTGTTCCAAATCGTCAAGGATTAAGCGATAACAAAAATTGCAATTTGGCCATTTTACAGTGTGTCACCGCCAACGGTAAATGAACCATGAAGAGTACCTAACTTGAAAACAAAAACAAAGCTTCTTTGTTGTTATGGAATACGACGGCAAATGATACAATATTAGAGATATCCATTACACGAAAAGGTCGACATCCAAACAATACACTGTTTCAAAGCGTTTTATTAGGGAAATTGTAGAATATTTTGTTCAATTTTTTAAATGGAAGTTTTGTTTCGACATGCAGCGCCAAGGCCCCGTATAATATGCCGGATATCGTGTAGACATAATACCGAAATATTATTTTAACGATATAGGTACACTGCTCCAAGAAATTAACGCACCACCCATCTTTATTTATACGTCCATGGCACCACCTTAAAAATGGGTCATTTTTAATGTCTCAAATTTCCTAAACCTGTTGTTATTTAAATTTAAGTGATTTTTTTAAATATTTGGTCTTATTCTATTCTTTATAAATATCGCAGTAATAATAGATATTTTTGCTAGACAGGTCAATTTTGTCAGTGTATACCGGGTGTACCAATCAAACTGTGTTTTCTCTCACTCTGTGGAATATTCTAGCATTATGCTAACTTATTATTCTAGCATGCAATAAGAGCATACTGAAATTAAAGCCCAACTAAAGCCTCATATTTTCTTAACATTATGTTTTTTTATTCATTCACTTATACTGGATAATAAAAAAGTTAGGTACTTTTTTAACTATCCATGTTTTTCATCAATACAGAATGTTTTTAAATAAGTATGGCAAACTTTAATGGGTAATTCTGCACGAAAAACTAATGACAGTTTACTTCATAAACGTTTACTTTATAAATGCTTTGTTTACCAAATAGGGAGGGGTTGAAATTTTTCTTACAAACTGACGATTTATTTATTGCTCTAAAATCGGCTGAGATACGCAAATGAAATTTTGTGGGTTTTAAGAGGTAGTTTTAACTTTAGTTAGTTAGAACATAACAGCGATCACTTTAGATCGTGGGTTCAAACCCCACCCGGTGTCAGTTGTTTAGATATTTATTAATTTGGCTAATCTTTACTATGGCTATGATATTCAAGCTTAAAATGTACCTCTCTGTTACGTTGTTCTAAGATATGCAATAGGCTAATGGGCAACTGCGAGACTTGCAAGACTCTTGCTGCAAGACCAAGACCAAGACCAAGACTGGGAGCGCAATACCAAGACCAAGACCAAGACCAGGTGTACTGACGCAAGACCAAGACCAAGACTGTCTAAGTCTCGTCTTGGTCTTGCATTTGGGCAACACTACTATCACATTATGTACATAAAGTTGCATTTAAAAAATAGTGTTGAAACACCAATTAAGTAAAGTTGTTGTTTTCACCAATTTTGAAAACAAAACTGTGAATTATCCACGCCCGTCTGTCCGTCCGTCCGACCGTCTGTCTGTCTGTCTGTCTGCTACTCGCGGTCGGACGGGAATAAAACTACTCCGTCACTATACCAGGTAGAATGAAAAATGATGTGTCAAATGAAAGCTTATAATCCAAGGATGGTACTAAAGGTCAGAAATTTTACCTAGGCTGTCTGTCCGTCTGACCTAGGACTTCCGGTTTTATTATATTATTCGACTTTATTTTATTTCGATTTTATTATATTTTATTATTCGACGCGCCAAGACGAGAACAAATATATCCTTCCGGTTTCATGACTGTCTGTCCGTCCGTCCGCGAATACAACTCCCCCATTATTAATATAGATAGAATGGCAAATGGGGTGGAGAAATTTTACCTAGAGGATTTGTCCGGTCAGACGGACAGACAGCCTAGGTCAAATTTCTAACCTTTAGTACCATCCTTGGATTATAGCTTTCATTCGACACCTCATTTCTCATTCTACCTGGTATAATGACGGAGGAGTTGTGTTTACGGACAGACGGATAGACGGACGTTGATAATTCAAAGTTTTCACATTTATTCAAAATTGGGTTCAATTTAAACGTCTTTATAAAATTATTTTTTCTTTTATAAATTTAAGTTACTTAATTTTGTATAAACTGTATGCAATATTGTAGCGATTTATTCATCTGAACTGTCCAGAACTTGAAATTCTATAAATAAAAAAAAAGTTTATAGTAAAAGGCCTTACTTTCACAGACATCTGACAATATCGTTTGTTGTGTTTGACTGAACACTTTGAAAATACGCTACTGTGTTTCTCGTTTCTCGCTCAAAGATAAACGAACGTAAGCGCAAACTTTCCATTCATAAAACATCAAACCAAAACATTCCGTTTCCGTTTGAAGTTTGGACTTTTACGGTAATATATTTTTTTAATGAATTTTTCTCTTTGTTGCAGCACGCTAATGCCGTGAAGGCCCAAGCTCAAGAATATGCGGAGAGAAAACAAGCCAAGAAAATAATGACGAGGTCTGTAACCAGCTCGTTGGCAGTCGCCCAGGCGCTTGTCCAGATCGCCGATTTCAAGTACTTCAATACGGCCAAACCAGGCACGTTTTTCTCCAGGTAAGCCATTAAAGTAGGTTATTAGGATGCACTTGAATAAACTGATGAGTTTTCCTTGCGAGATCAGACAGGATTTTAGAGGATTTTCCAGACGGCGGCATGCAATAACTAGAACGTTTTAAGGGCACCACATATACGGAGTTAAAAAAGTTCTTGTAAAAATTTTAAATGTCAACAGGAGATTTAAAAAAATATTAAATAAATATAATATCTGAGTAATGCATTCGAACTTTACAGTTGAGTACCTGAATCTTTACCCGTGCGTCATCATTTAAAGCATACGAAATAAGTCGATGATAAGTCGGAAAATGAAATTTAGTAAACGCAACAGCAAGTCACTTAACTGTCACTTGCTGTTGCGTTTAGTAAATTTCAATTTCCGACTTATCATCGACTTATATCGTATGCTTTAAATGATGACGCACGGGTAAAGATTCAGGGACTCAACTGTACTTGATGGAAGTTCAATTTATCTAACATTAAAATAATGAAAACTTGGAACTTGGAACTCTCGTTGGAACTTTACCGCGCTGAGCAGATGGGACGTGAATTATAAATTGTAAAATTCCCTCATCGTCTTTAGTCTCAGCATCCGTTATGGCTTGCGAATTGTAGAAGCCTCGGAGGTGTAACCAGAGAAGGTTTCATTGTTTTTCAATCTGGTAGGATGTAGAGTAACATTTTTTGATGTTGTTTTATGTGCTATTAGATTGAACACTTAGTCTTTTGCTAGCAGTTGTCGCTAGGGCATCCCTGCCATTTCGTTCGATGCAATCCGTCACAGCACGTCGGGGTTTGTCCTGGTTGGGTCAGAGAGAGCAGCATATATGTGCCTCCTGGTGAGAGACTAATAAGTTTCGAAACCGGTAGAAGTGCTTGCTGCACTCTCTGATTGAACTTGAATAATGATATGGCTGTATTTTCGTGTTGCAACGAAATTGAAAATGGTTTATTCATTTTTGAAAACTTTTGTGTTCAATCATCATCATCATGGCATCTTCACTCCTAGCTTAGTGATTGCTGCCCTCTTTGGGCTCTTTCGATTCATTTGTCGCGGGGAATCAGTCCGCATTAACATTTTGGTTTTACAACTGATTGTGTGACTTGACATCTTACATAAAAAATATAGTTTTTAAAAATGTTTTGTAAAATTGTGAAAAAATGAGTTGTGACAAATTAATAAATCAGTGATTTGAAATAATTTTCATTCTTCATGTTTGTTTAATTATTTGTTTGTTTAATTATTTGTTTGTTTCATTGTTTGTTATTTCATACAAGTACAATGAACTTGCTCCTGTGAATGGGTCTGCTCCCGTAAATGAGTTTACTATCGTGATTGGGTTTCCTCCCACGAATCTGTGTGAATGGGTTTACACCCCTGATTGGGTTTACTCCCTGGAATGTGTGCGAATGGGTTTACTCCCGTGAATGTGTGCCAATAGGTTTGCTCCCGTGAATGTGTGCAAATAGGTTTACTTCCGTGAATGTATGTGAATGGGCTTACTCCCTAGAATGCATATGAATGGGTTTACCCCAGTGAATGTGTGTGAATAAATTTATTCCCATGAATATGTTTGCTCCCACGATTCGATAAAGTATGAAGGAGTCAGGAAAATTAGAGGGAGACACGATAAAATAGGAGGGAGTCAGAGAAAATTAGAGTGATTTAGGAAAAATTATTCAGATTCAAGAGAGGGTATATCTATCAATGGAGAAGTTTTGAACAACTTACGTTTTGCAGACGATACAGTAATAATAACGGATAACAACAATGATTTACAGAACATAATGCAACGCCTTAATGAACGCTGTCATGAGTACGGACTGAAGATTATTTTAAAGAAAACTAAATGCATGATCATAGCTAAATCAGCACACGCAAATATCCAATTAACTATTGAAGATAATTGAGAGTGTGGATAACTACAAATACTTAGGAACATGGATAACATCAAGTGTAGACCAAACCAAAGAAATTAAGACACGTATTGAAATAGCACGTGCATCATTCATTAAATTTAAAAAGTTTCTTTGTTGTCGGGATATAAGGTTAGAACTACGCCTAAGGATGCTTCGATGTTACGTGTTCTCTGCTCTTCTTTATGGCTTGGAAGCGTGGACATTGAAACAAGTCCATTTGAATAAGTTATCCGCCTTTGAATTTTGGTGTTACAGAAGAATCCTACGAATATCATGGATTCAAAGAATGTCGAACGTGGAAATAACTAGAAAGATAGAAAATCAACCGGAAATAATACTATCAAAAAAAAACTATCAAAAGACGAAAACTTGAGTACTTGGGACATGTGATGAGAGGGCAAAAATGTTCATTATTACAACTTATTATGCAAGGCAAAATATGAGTAAGGCGAAATGTGGGAAAACGAAGAACATTCTGGCTTAAGAACTTACGGGAATGGTTCGAATGGAGTATTGCAGAGCTATTTAGAGCGGCAGTCAACAGGGTCCGCATTGCCATGATGATTTCCAACCTTCGATAGAAGATGGAACTTAAAGAAGAAGAAGAGGAAAAATTAGAGGGAGACATGCTAAGAAAGGAGTGAGCCTAGAAGAATTAGAGAGAGTAAGAAAAAATTATTACTCCGGAATCGACAACAACACCCATCGGTACGGAGTTGGAATCATCATTTCAAAGAAATGGAAAAATTCTCTGATTACCTGTACTCCTTACTCAGAACGCTTAATATTAATACAAATTAAAGAAAGACATAACTTAATAAATCTTATTCAAGTCTGTGCACCAACAGCAGATAAAGATGACGATGAAATAGAACAATTCTACAACGACTTAGAAGAAATGCTGAAAGCAATAAAAAAGCAACACATTAACATAATAACGGGCGATCTTAATGCCAAAGTCGGTCAAGGTAAGGCAGGAGAACATGTAGGAAACTATGGACTTGGAAACAGAAACGACAGAGGAGATCGATTGATTCAATTTTGCCAGAGCGAAGACTTCGTAATAACAAACACCCTTTTCAAATTACCTCCTCGGCGATTATATACATGGACATCTCCACAACATACCAAAGAAAAAATAGTGAGAAATCAAATAGACTACATTCTGATAGCAAGGAGGTATCGTAATGCTGTTAAATGTACTAAGACGTACCCAGGAGCTGATATAGGCTCAGATCATAACCCGGTAGTTACTGTGATAGAGGCGAAACCAAAAAAGATTAGCAGACCACACAGAAAGATACTAGATTTAGATAAACTTAGAAACAAAAATATACGACAAGAAACAGGAGAAGAAATAAATGAAAACCTCAGTTCAGTGCAACAACAAATTAACGATACAGATAACGTTAACCAAAAATTAAAGTACATAAATACAGCTATACAAACAGCAGGAAAGAAACATCTGACAAAAACGACAACAAAGAACAAGGGGTGGATGACACAGGACATACTAGACTTGATGGAACAAAGAAGAAAGATGAAGAATTACCTAGACAAATACAAAGAAATAAACAAACACATAAAAAAGAGAATAAAAGAACCCAAAGAGGCGTGGATTAAAGAACAGTGTGAAGAAATGGAAACCTATGAGAAAAAGTACGATGCGTTCAATATGCACAAAAAAGTAAAAGAGATAACAGGAAGCATAAAGAAATGCCAAATAGGTAAACTTAAAGACAAAGATGGAAATCTTATTGTAGATCTAGAGAATAAAATAAAAAGATGGACAGAATACCTGAATGAATTATTTGAAGACGATAGAAACAACTTAACTCAGATAATCAATGCAACTGGGCCAGACATATTGAAAGAAGAAGTAGAATACGCAATAAGAAACGCTAAAAATGGAAAAGTAAACGGACCTGATGAAATCCCTACAGAACTGCTGAAGCTTTTGAATGATAAATCCGTAACCATAATATTGCATATATTCAATACAATATACAGTACTGGTATAATACCGCAAGAATGGTTGCTGTCTACGTTTGTCATCATACCGAAGAAAACTAAGGCAATGCAATGTTCAGATCATCGAACAATCTTCTTGATGAGTCACCTGCTTAAAATATTTCTTAGAGTCATCCACAACCGAATCTATCAAAAACTAGACATCGATATTAACGATACACAGATGGGATTCAGAAAAGGATTAGGTACAAGGGATGCTCTCTTTGCCTTGAACGTTCTAACACAGAGATGCCTAGATGTTAACCAAGAGGTACACGCCTGCTTTATAGACTTTGAAAAGGCCTTTGACAAAGTTCGCCACAGTAAACTCAAAGAAATCCTGGAGAGTAAGAACATTGACACCAGAGACATACAAATAATATTAAATCTGTACTGGAATCAGCGAGCTAATATAAAAATAGAAGACCAAACATCGGACGAAATAGAAATACGTAGAGGGGTACGACAGAGTCGTATATTGTCACCGCTCTTTTTTAATATCTACAGCAAACAAATATGCCAAGAAGCTCTCTCATATGCAAACGAAGGGATAATAGTCAATGGAGAAGTTATCAATAACATTCGATATGTTGACGATACTGTGATAATGGCAAGAACAGCTCAAGATCTACAACATCTAGTTGAAAGTATGAATGAGATATGTAATAACTACGGTATAAGGATGAACGTCAAAAAAGCCAAATATATGACCTTCAGTAAGAATCCAATAAATGACACTAGTATCACAATAAACGGTACCCAACTTGAAAAAGTAAACGAATACAAATACTTGGGAACCCTTATCAATGAAACAGGTGACCAAAATCACGAGATAAAAAGACGTATTGAAATTGCCAGGTCTACTTTTATAAAAATAAAAAAATTATTTTGTAATCGTGATATTAGTATTCATCTACGAACTAGAATGTTAAAATTAGCCCAGTAAATGAACGGGAAATTCGGCGATACCGTGTAATTTTCAGGGGCAACTCCGAATTGCATGAAAATTTGGATTTAGGTTCTATTTACCCTCCACTTCAAAGTTGAAATTGTGCCGTTGGTTGCTTTTACTTGGGGGGCGACAGTCACCCCTTCTCGGGGGTGAAAAAACATACGTTCAAGATAAGACCGGAAATGGATAAATTGACTGATTTTAAGTAACTTTTGTTCTATAGAGTTTTTTACTTAAGTCAATAATTTTCGAGTTATTTGCCATTGAAAATGTTGATTTTTCGACAAAAAAACTACGTTTTCAGACGGTTTTTCGCAAATAGCTCAAAAAGTAAATATTTTATCGAAAAAAATATCCTTAGTAAAAGTGTAGATTATAAAAAACCCAAAAAAATGGTGTATCAGTAAAGTCTATCAATCAAATAAAAACAAAGTTGTAGCTCATGAAAAATACGTTCTTATTCGTCTAATTCCAAATCGAATATTTCAAGGTGAAATCACCGAAAAATTAAGCACTTTTCGAGAAAAACCCATTTAAAATTTTTTAAAGTGTTTATAAAAAGCTTTGTTTTAATTGTTAACAAAAGTTTTAGCATTAAAAATAAGCGAGTTACGCTCAAAATAAAGTTGGCCCTCTTTTTTTGTAAAAAATCATGAAAATCTCGCCGTGTTTAGCTCCCCAAATGAAATTAATCGCTACCGCTTTACAAGCAATTTACTTACCTATCTATTTTTTATATGATCTGTCAGTCTCACCGGTTTAAAGTGTTTATTTATGAAAGGGTTATAATTGAGAAAGCTTGAATGGGTCACTAATCACGAGTGTATGCAAATTTTGAACAGCCATATCTTAACCAATTTTTGTCTTACGAAGAAACAAAATGAAACTAGCATATTATTTATAATAGCAAAACCTACATTTTTTTACCCTTTAAGATTTTTCTTATCACTAATACTTTTTAAGTTATTTTGAAAAAATTAAATTTTTCAGAAATTTTTAGAAAATTTTTTTTTACTATAAAACCAAATGTTTTCAAAAATAAGCACTTCAAACCAATCAAACTTACAGATCATATAAACAATACACATACAGTTAAAATAGATGGTAAAGCCAAACGATTAATTTCATTTAGGGTGCTAAATAGAGGGAGGTTTTCACGATTTTTTTTACCAAAAAAAAGGCGCCAACTTTTTTTTCAGTGTAACTCGTTTATTTTTGATGCTGTAAACTTTTGTAAAAAACAAATAATAAGCTTTTTTTCGATACTTTACAAATGTTAATAAAGTTTTCCCGAAAAACGCTTCTTTCTTCGGTGATTTCGCGTTGAATTATTCGATTTGGAATTAGACGAATAAGAACGTATTTTTCATGAGCTACAACTTTGCTTCTACTCAATTTGTAGACTTTACTGGTACACCATTTTTTCGTTTTTTTTATAGGCAGTAACTTTTGCTAAAAATATTTTTTTCGATAAAATATTTACTTTTTGAGTTCTTTGGGAAAAACGGTCTGAAAACGTAGTTTTTTTGTCGAAAAATCAACATTTTAAATCGCGAGTAAAGTATTGACTTACGTAAAAAACTTTATAGAACAAAAGGTGCTTAAAATAAGTCAATATATCCATTTCCGGCCTTATTTTAAACACATGTTTTTCACCCCCCGAGAAGGGCTAAATGTCACCCCCCAATTAAAAGCAACCAACGGCACAAATTCAACTTTGAAGTGGAGGGTAAGTAGAACCTAAATCCAAATTTTCGTGCAATTCGGAGTTGCCCCTGGAAATTACACTCCAAAACGGTCATTTATTGGGCTAAATGCCATGTATTCAGTACTTTGCTCTACGGTGTTGAGTCATGGACTCTTAAACAGAGGAATATTAAAAATCTTGAAAGCTTTGAGATGTGGTGCTACCGCCGTATACTAAGAATAAGTTGGGTGGATAAAATTACAAATGGAGAAGTAATACGCAGAATAAATAACGAGCCAGAAGTTCTACTGAATATAAAAAAGAGAAAACTTGAATACTTAGGCCACCTGATGAGGGGACAAAAGTGCACATTCCTACAAAATATAATGCTAGGAAAAATCCAAGGACGAAGAAATCCAGGCCGTAGAAGAATGTCCGGTATGAGAAATTTGAGAGAGTGGTTTGGCTGTACCACTAACGAATTGTTCAAAACAGCAGTAAATAAAATTAGAATCGCCCTAATGATATCAATCTCCGATAGGAGAGGCACTCAAAGAAGAAGAAGAAAAAATTAGAGGGTGTCACAAAAAATTGGAGAGAATCAGGAAAAATTAGCACTAATCAGGAAAAATTAAAGAGAGCCAGGAAGAATTAGTAGAGGGAGTCAGGAAAAATTAGACGGAGTCAAAAAAAATTAATGAAAGTAAGGAAAAATTTTAGAGAGAATCAAAAAAATTGGAGTCAAAAAAACCTGTTAAGTACAAAAAAAATCTGAAAAAATAATAGAAAATACAGAAAAATGTGCCTTAAGAAAAAATGGCACTTCTTTTCCTTAAAAAAATCTTATAATTTAAAATAATGTTGTCTATTGTCGATTTCTTTCTAAATTGTTTACATAAGATCAATTAATTAAGTCTCAATATAATTTATTTTAAATTTCTTTTCATTAGTATAATATTTGAGTTATTTAACAAATTGGTGCGTTAATTTTATACAAGACTCAACACTTCCAATAAGGAATAAATATACCTACAAAAGTTTTGTTCTTCAAGATAATTTTCCCATCGTTGAAACATTATTCAGTACCTCATTAACCATTTAATGCCTGCTTAAAAAATACCATGTTAATGTCAACTTTGGAGACTTATCTCGATTGAAGCCTCGTTCAAATACCCAATAGATGATTTAACGATTTAATCGGCGCAAAAAATACCTTATTTTGATAGTCCAATACCAACATTAGAGAAAGTTGAAGTGGTTATTATCATTACAGAATATGTACATGCACCTTCACGTATGTTTTCACTTCTGGTTGAAGGGTTCTTGACAACTACAGATCTATTACTTACTTTACTAACAACATTTCTGAAAATCTATTGAAAACATCACGATACGTAATTGAAGAAAAGACCGTGAGGTATTTACTTTAATGGGTGGTAAAGTGAAAACTAATTATTGCGATTTTAAAAATATCTTATTACCAAAATAATTGAACGTTTAAAGGAAAAACAATATGGAAATGTAGCAATGAATATAACCAATTTTAATTGATGACTAACAAAATTGATTGATTTTTGAACGCTTTTATTATTTAAATTTTGAATGGGTTGCCATATGCGAGTTCATTATGAATGAAATAAAAAATAGATGTACTCACGCTCATTTATTTCTACTCCGACGACCGGTTTCGCTCTCTAAAATTTGCAGAGCATCATCAGGTTAACGGTTACACAAACTAAATGCAACAAATAAAAACCAGAGTTGAACAGCAGCAGGAAAAGGTATACATAAATCATGACATGACAACAAAGGAGCGTGAGAAGAACAAGCAAATAAGAAAAATGGCAAAAGAAGAAGAATTAAAAGGAAATAAGGTGAAAATTGGATACAATAAAATAACTATAAATGGCGAGATATGGAAATGGAATAAGACTATGAAAAAACTAAAGTAATAAATCCAATAAACGAATAGCAGAAATTGAAAGCGACATGAAAACAAACACAACGAACCTGGCAAATAAAATGGACACGAATAAAAATATATATGAAGCTACAAATATAGCGAGGAACAAAAATGGTGAGATATATAAAAATACGGAACATAAGGAAAATGAAAAGGAAATCATAAAAATGGCTACATGGAACGTGCGAGGTATTAACGGTAAAGAAGAGGAAATAATTGAAGAGATGAAACTACAAAATATAGACTACTTGGGAGTAACTGAAATAAAAAAGAAAGGTAGAGGAATAGTAGATCTAAATGATGATTACCGCTTATATTGGTCAGGAGTTGACTTAAAAGAATGGGGCGCGGGAGGTGTAGGCCTAATAGTAAAAACAGAAAAGACAAATAACATAATAGGTGAAAGATATATAAACGAAAGATTATTGGTAGTGGAAGTAAAACTAGATAATACAAATATAACCAGCATAATCGTAGCATATGGGCCAAATGATAATGCCAAAAAAGAGGAAAAAGATGAATTCTTTGAAATATTACAAGCAGAGATGGACAACGAAGGAGAAAACATTATATTAATGGGAGACCTAAATGGTAGGGTGGGAAGAGACAATAAAGGGATTGAACGATACTTAGGGCAACATGGAGAAGAAATGAAAAATGATAACGGAAACAGAATCATAGATCTATGTATAGCAAATGATATGGTTATAACGAATTCAAAATTTATGCACAAAGACATACACAAATATACTAGAGAAATCTCATCGAGAAAAGAAAAATCCATAATAGACTATTTCCTAATAAAAAGAAAAGACCTAAAGATGATAAAAGACATAAAGGTAAAAAGAGAGGCTGAAATAAGCAGTGACCATTACTTGCTTATAATGGAACTAAGGGTGTACACACATAACACAACAGAAAAAAGAAAGAAGATAACTAAAGAAAAAATAAAAAGCTACAAATTAAGAGAAATAGATAGTAAAGAGGAATACCAGAAGTTAACAAAACAGTTCGAGACTATAAAGGCAATTAACACAGGAATAGAAAATAAATGGAAGCAATTTAAGGAAATCATATTGAAAACAGCAAAAGAAGTATGCGGAACAACTAAAATCACAAACATATATTCGAAGAAAAGTAAATGGTGGACAGCGGAAATACAACGTAAAGTGAAAGAAAAGAAAAAAGTATGGAAAATGTATCTAAAAACCAAATCGGAGGACGATTTCGAAAAATATAAAATGGCCAGAAACGGCATTAAACAAGAAATTAAAACGGCAAAAAAGAAGTCTTGGGAAGATTTTGGACACAAAATGAATGAAAACTATTTTAATAACCAAAAATTGTTCTATGGTACATTGAAACAGCTAAGACAAAAGAAAACACATAGATTAAGAAACATAAGAGATAAAGAAGGAAATATATTAACTACAGAAAGAGAAATAATGCAAAGATGGAAGCAGTACTTTGAAGAACTAACAGAATGGAAACAATATCAACATGAAAGAGAGGAAGACATGATCGAAAATACAGAGAAAATGCAGCAAATAACAAAAGAGGAAATTGCAGAAGCCATTGACAAATTAAAATTGGGAAAATCTCCAGGCCAAGATGAAATCACAGCTGAAATGTTAAAGTACATGAGTGAAAATTCAAAAGAAAAATTCCGAGAACTACTAAATGAAATAATCACAGCAAAGGAAATACCATCTGATTGGAAAACAGATATAATAGTATCACTGTTTAAGAAAGGAGACGCAAGAAATTGCGAAAATTATAGGGGTATTACATTGACAAGCGTTCCTGCCAAAATATGCAATAGAATAATTGAAAAAAGGCTAAGGGAAAAACTAGAAATAAAACTAGAAGAATCCCAGCATGGCTTCAGAAAAGGAAGGAGTACCCAAGATCTGATATTCATATTGAGACAAATAGGAGAAAAACTATTGATGAAAGGCAAAGAGATACACATATGCTTTATTGATCTGAAAAAAGCTTTTGATAGAATAAGAAGGGAAGATATATGGAAATGTTTAAAGAAAAATGGAATAGAAAAGGATATGATAGAAATAATTAAAGCTTATATAAAAATAATAAAATAACAATAAGGACTCACAATCAAGAATCTGATGAATTCCAGGCAAAGATAGGACTAAAACAAGGCTGTGTACTAAGTCCATTACTTTTCTCAATGGTACTAGATGACGCAATAAAGCAATGCAAGGAGAAATCTAAAGACATGATATTGGGAAAATGGAAAATGAACAATGTACAAATACAAGAATTACTATTTGCAGATGATATGGTATTGTTAGCTGACACGGAAGAGAAACTGCAACAAATAATAAACACTTATATATATAAAAGAACTAAGAAAAATGAACATGGAAATAAACACAGATAAAAGTAAAACAATGGTTATGGCAACTACAAAAAAAGTGATAAAAATTAAGGTAGAAGGACAAGTTTTGGAACAAGTAAACAGCTACAACTACTTAGGTACAATTATTGAAGAAGATGGTAAAATAGACAAAGAAATAAACAATAAAATAGGAAAAGCAGGGACAATTTATAATACATTAAGAAATACGTTCTTTGGAAAGAAAGAGGTAACCAAAGAAGTCAAAATACAAGTGTACCAAAAAGTGGTTCGACCATCAATCGTCTATGGGAGTGAGTCGTGGACGCTAACAAAGAACAACAAAAGAAAAATCAAAGCTACAGAGATGAGATTCTTGAGAAAAGTAGAAGGGGTCACACGAAGAGACAAAATAAGAAACGACACAATAACTCAAGCTCTAAAGATAAAACCCATAGAGACAATTATAGGGGAACGACAGTTAGGATGGTTGGGCCACATCCACAGACTAAACGACACAAGAATAACGAAAAAAGTATATGAAGTCAGAGTACAAGGGAAAAATAAAGTAGGTTGCCCAAGAATGAGATGGGAAGAACAAGTTAGACAAGAAGCAGAGAGACTTGCAGAGGACTGCAATGGAGTATGGTAAAACAATTGGCTCAAAATAGAACAGCATGGAAAAGAAGTATCAAAGAAGCACCACAAGATTAAAACATATGGACAGAAAAATGGGTCAAATAAGTAATTTATATTTATTAAAATTGTATTGTTAAAATAAAAGTTTTGTATAATTATTAAAATGTATTGAAATGTAGATATTGAACTAGTTGTGAACAGCCCAACACCGAAAGGTACGAATGGGCTTAACTGATTAAATAAATAAAATAAAAACCAGAGTTAGAATCTTTTTTGGTTGTTATCAAAGACTATATGATCAAGCCAAAATTAAAATATAAATAAATAACAACCACAGACACACACATATGCATGCAGGTATATTATAATAAGTATACACTAAGATATCCACACACATACGTGCCCATATGTACCTGTATATTATTATGCAATGTATAAGTTTACATGCCGATGTAAGGAATGTTTTCTAAAGTTCTAAAGTTTCTAATGTATCATATTTTTGGCTCAATTTATGCTAATAGGGAACTGATAGGATTGGATAATTGTGTGTAGGTTAGCAAATATTTGGGTAAGTTCTTGAGGGTGAGGGGACAATAGCCGAAAGATAACCAACAAATCGTTATTTGATATTTTGATTGTTTGATGGAATAAAAATTGTGATGTCATATATTTTAATATTTAAAGCTTTTATTTATCGTTTTACTTTTACGCTGATGGCACCGCGTTAGTAGCAGAAGATTAATGCACGAATTCAACATTAACGCAAAAAAATGAATATGAAAATATCAGCCCGAAAAACAAAAAACTTAGTAAAAGCTAAAGAATCGATAAGATGCAAATTGGAGTTAGACAATCACATTATACAAGTAACGACTTTTAAATATCTGGGAATTAATCTATCAGCCGACAACAATATCGACGAAGAGGTACAAGGCCAAATAATAAAAGCCAGTAGAACAGCCTAAACGACACAATTTGGAAAAGCAAACACCTAATAATGGAAACAAAGGCCCGAATGTATAAATCAGTAATTTTATTAGACCAGTTATGACTTACACGGCCGAAACAAGACCAGATACAAACAAACCACGAAGACATCTGGAGACCAACGAAATGAATATCTTAAGAAGGATTGTTGGAAAAATAATACAGGGCAGGGTAAGAAGTGAGGAAATTAGACGCATATGTGGGGTAGACAATATAAATACCTGGGTAAAGAACAGAAAAGAAGAGTGGAATCAACACATAAGTAGGATGTCTGAATTAAGGATAGCAATAATATCCAGGGACAAGTCACCGTTAGGCAGAAGAAGTACAGGATGCCCAAGGAAAAGATGGAATGACAATTAAGGGACAGAATGACAGGCACCGTTAAAGAAAAACAGGCAGTACTGCCTATATAAAATAAAAAGAAGAAGAAGAAAAAGAAGAAGAAGAAGGTTTTATTTATACTTATTAAAAGATTTCTATTTATTGATATGTGTAAATTATTAATTTATTTCAAACATTGTAAGACAGCGAACGTTTGGATCATAATAGTTAGTAACTGAAATGTAACAAGACAAATCACATACTATGATTTTTCTGACGGATAAAATGATTTTTTCTTAAGTTAAAGTTAATTTCATGTGATAAAATGAACTCTCTTCCAGTACAATCGTCCCAAGAACGCAACTCATCACCGTGTTCAACATGTTGGAAAATATTTCAAGAGTGGATACAAATTAAAAGATAGAAAATTTTATTATTCAAATTAATGTAATAAAAATTAAATTATTGTGTTTGCAATCATATTAATAACACTGCATGGTCGTTGTGGTATAAGTGTGTAAATAGAAAACTATCAGATTTTTTATTTTATTGATTGTGTAGGGCTGTAGAAAAAATGTTACTTGCAACGCATATATAAAGTGTCATTTTTCACTCATGGAATTGTCGTAATTTTCTTGCCATTTTTGAAAAAAAGTATCACTTTCTGCTCTTGTTAAATAAATTACAATTATTTTAAGTTTCATTTAACAAAGCTACTATTCAGCTTCGCCACTGATCAAGAAAGCCTATTAAATATGTATTTATTTCGTATACATAGGAGGCTGAAATAAGTTCTACCCAGAAAAACAACTTATATATTTTTATTCAACTACTCCATGATCTACTAAATAATTTAATCAGCTGATTACATATATATAAACTTGAAATCGGTGTACTAAACCCAGTATTTAATGCTCGCCCAATTGATTTATTTACCTTGTAGAAGCTAGACGTAGGTGTAATATACCTGAAAGCTTTAGCAAATATCAATATCCGCCGTGTTTTTATTGAAACTGTGCTTAAAGCACAGGTTTTTCTCTGTAAGTACGTATATTAGTGCAGGGTAATAAGGTTTTTTCCATGACACTCGACCAGCCAGCGTACTGAGCGTTTTTTCGACAGGTAATACCTATAAGAGCAAATTGTAACTATTTCCTGCGTAGGATCTGGCGGCCATTTTTATTTATAAACAATTAAGTGTAAAAAAATGGCATTTTTCCCTTTATTTCAAATCAATGGAAAACGGTGAAACTTATGGTTTTTTTAGTACAAATATCTTTGAGATTATGGAAAAAGCTTTAAATGACGTATTGCAAAGTTTGATATACTCATTTATTGTTAATATAATTGCGAAAAATGTCGGAATTGCAAAAAAAATAATTTCGCAATTGAAAACGGATCGAGACCCGTATGAATTTGAGTGAAGTCAACGCGATAAATAACTTCGATAAGATGCTGGTTAAATGATTAAAACGTGTGAAGAGATATCGACTTTATTATCTAAGACATAAAACTAAACAGCAAAATATAGGATAAGTCCGTATACTTGAACTGTCCAAAAGTTTTGATAAAAACACGCCACGACACTTGACACTTTGAAGAGATTATGATGCACGCTAAGGGATTGTTTCACCCATATGACCTGTCCGTGGGGTTTTAACGCGTATGCTATAACGAACCTTTTTTGTGCGAATGTGTGCCTTTGCCGACTGCCGGTATGCGACTCTTATTTTCGTATGATGATATGTGAATATACTGGTATAAACTAACCACGTTGCCACGTCATAAAAAAGGCAAAATAAAGGAATTAAGGGGGCATCAACAGCAATATCTATTGTAAAAATTAGTGTACAGCTTTGAAATTTTTGTCATATAAGGGTTTTTTGGTGCTTAATATGTGATAAAAGTTTCAAAGCGATTCATTCAATTGTTTAAATTTTATTCAAATTGTTTATCCCAGAGAGAATTTTTTTGCAATAACATAAGTCAGAAAAAAATGACGTTAGAACCATTCCACAGGTGTCAAATGAAAGAGCATGAGCTATATTTTCAACTTGGTTTAAAAAAGCGAATAAGAAATGCATTTATTAGTATATATATAAATAATTATGCAAAAGTATCGTAAATCTTTCCTTATAAACTTTTTATTTTGTTATATAAGAAAATTATATATATTTATTACAATTTTTTATCAATTATGATATAAATAACATTACTTGGTAGTTGTGCACTTAAAACAGGGTAAAAAAGTTAATTTTTTTGGAAAAAGTTATTCAAAAAGTTTATAAGGAAAGATTTACGATACTTTTACATAATTATTTATTATTAATAAATGCATTTTTATTCGCTTTTTTTAAACCAAGTTGAAAATATAGCTCATGCTCTTCCATTTGACACCTGTGGAATGGTTCTAACATCATTTTTTTCTGACTTATGTTATTGTAAAAAAAATGCTCTCTGAGATAAACAATTCGAATAAAATTTAAACAATTTAATGAATCGCTTTGAAATTTTTATCACATATTAAGCACCAAAGAACCCTCATTTGACAAAAATTTCAAACCTATACACTAATTTTTACAACAGTTATTGCGAAAATAATTTTTTTTGCAATTCCGACCTATTTTTGCAATTATATTAACAATAAATGAGTATATCAAACTTTGTAATATGTCATTTTAAAGCTTTTTCCATAATCTCAAAGATATTTGTACTATAAAAATCTGTACTATAAAAATTAAAAGTTTCGCTGTTTTCCATTGATTTGAAAAAAAAAAGGGAAAAATGCCATTTTTTCACAGTTAATTGTTTGTAAATAAAAATGGCCGCCAGAGCCTACGCAGGAAATAGTTACAATTTGTTCCTATACGCTCTGAGCTTCCTTGGTGTCGCTCCTGGCGGATTACTAATTCAACTTTCACCGGTAATTTGTAAATTTATTATTTAATTGTTATCGCTTAATATATACAACGCTAAAAAGTAATTAAATTGTAATAGATTTTTTTAAGATTTTGCCAATCATTTTGACGTTCTATTGATGAAATATTAATTTCTTACTTCGGATACTTTCACAATTATCGTGTAGATGGCGCTAAGATTAATAGATATTACATATTACAGAACATTAAAAAAACGTAAATTCAGTATTTAAAACGTAAGTATATTTAAGCTAAAAATATATACCACAGCTTTGACCAACTAATATTTTTTATAATTAATGTTTTTAATTTTAATTTTAAATTAATCACTTTGACATTTATGTCAAATTTCCGGTAAACGTTTACAGACTTGCCACTACTGGCGCTGGCGAATTTATAAATATCCCCTCTACGTACGAGCTCACAGCGTATAGGTATTACTTGTCGAAAAAACGCTTCAGTACCCTGGCTGCTGAAGTGTCACGAACAGGGTATATTTTTGTCTTATTACCCTGGCCTATATTTATAGCAAACAAAAGTATTCTTTTTACCGTCCTTATTGATTTTAAAGCAGACATATTGAGAGGACCTGATCATTTTAGGTTTTCCACTGCATCTTTTACTCTGGCTCTGCATTAGGACCTCTCTATGGAAATACTGAATCAAACTATGAGAATTACGTCAAGATTCCATCGATCATCTGGTTTTCGCATGATGACCTGTAATCTTTCTCACGCTGTGTTGTTTAATTTATTATTGTTTTATCTTTATACAATAATTGCTCCCTCCTTGTTTGGTTCATTGCTTCACCTCTTTTGAGGATGACTCACATGTAAATGACCTATTAATTAATTGTCTCACACGATTCTTCCCTCTTTCATCTCTTAGTAGCTCCACCCTTCACTCCACTCTTTTTTTAATACCCATTTATTATTATTTTTCGACCTTTTATACATTATGTCTTATGCTTTATCTTCTTTTCAACCATTCTATGAAGTACCGTTATTTATGTTGTTTCCACTCGTCTTTTGTTTTTTGATATTTTTGGTGTAGTTTCTGCATTATCTGTAATGGAAAATAAATTTCCTAAAAAATTAGGAAAATTAGAAATATATAAAAGAAAAATGTTTTCTTTAAAAGATTTTTAAGATTTAAAAGAAAGATTTTCTTTTAAAATATACAAAAGAAAAATGAAAAATGTAGTTTCATAAGTTTTATAACAAATGTTTGGCCAATCTATAATTGTCAAAAAATTTGTCTAAAATGGCATGCTATAATGCTCGACCTACCCAAGACACTAGATAGTCCCCCGTCGCTATCGCGTCGGTATTGTCGCCCCCGTTAGGTAAATTATTCCAATTTGATATTCTTGCACAAACTTACTCAAAAAGAGGTCCTTATAACAAATCCACAGGCGGTACCGTGCTCGAAAAATTGTTTAAACAAATTCACAAAAATAATTTTCTCACTTTGAACATGTTTTTTTAGATCACTTGGGTCATTCTAAGTAAAAATGGTCGCTCGTGATTTTTCTCTAAAATTGATTGTTGTCGAGTTATACGCGATTTAAAATTTGAAAAACGCGAAAATGGTCATATTTAAGGCTTAATAACTCGATTAAAAATTATTATTATGAAAGTCAGGAAGTGGCCAAGTCAAAGTTTAAAGTCCCCCCTACCAGATCCTGAAGAAATTTGTGTCATTATTATACATATTACTAAGCGGTTAATTTTAATTATTAACAATGAGCGCTAAGCTCGTATTAGGCGGCCGTCAATGGTGAGTGCGAAAGAGATGCACCGTTCCGACCGTCGAATGGCGCATCTCACTCGCACTCACATTGACGGCTACCTCAATACGCTCTTAGCGCTTAGTGCAAAATAATGAAAAACATTTCTTCAGGCTCTTGTAGGGGGGGGGGCTTTAAACTTTAATTTGGTGACCTTCTGACTTTCATAATAATAATTTTTAACCGGGTTATTGTCTAGAAAATGGTTATTTTCGCATTTTTCAAATTTTAAATCGCGTATACCTCGACAACAATCAATTTTAGAGAAATATCACAAGAGACCTTTTTTGCCCCGAATGACCCAAATCATCTAAAAACAATTTGTCCAAAGTGAAAAAATTGTTTTTTGAAATTAAAAAAAAAATGGTGGTACCATGGCGGTACCGACCACGGTACCGCCTGGAACCCCGTGGATTTGTAATAAGGACCACTATTTGAGTAAGTTTGTGCAAAAAAATCGAATCGGAATAATTTACCCAACGGGGGCGACGATAAAGCCTGGACTAAGAACAGGTTATGACTGAAAGAAAGCTCTGAGAAGAACCATACTATACTAATACGTTTAGTTTTCGATTGGAGATGGGCGACTGAGGGAAGCGCTAAAATCGGCAACATTGCTTATGAGAATGAGTTGCATTGTCATTGTAGAATCGACGAATGACTAAATAAATTGGCGCGACTCGGTGTGGGAAGCGGAGAAGCAGTGTTGACATGTATTGGGTGCACTCCTATATCTAATTTAAAAGTAAACACACGGTATTATAACTTCTGAAATTGAAAGTATACAGAGTACTACTTTATTAGATACAGTTATTAAATATTTTTATAAACTTAAAAAAATTTTATTTTAGAGTACTTGATATATTTATTGTTTATTTTTTGCAGAGACAACGTTAGCAATTTTATCAACTGGTGCCGCAATTCGTTAAAAATAATAGAATGCCTATTATTCGAAACCGATGATTTAATTATGCGAAAAAACGAGAAACACGTCATTCTATGTCTGTTGGAAGTAGCCAGGAGAGGAGCAAAGTAAGTTGTTTTTTTATTATGTAAAAATTTGAACAACCATAAGTGTTATTTTTATTTAGGAAATAATATGTGTCTCTTAGTCAAAATAATCTAGACACCAACCAGAGAAACTTTCCACCTATAAAATTTTTTCACTGATTTCGGTCCGTAAATGTGTACAGTCCGTAAAGTACAGATACCATTACAGATCTACGTTAGAAATCTAACTTGACATTGTTGCCCAATTACAAAAAATTCTTGAATTCATTTTAAATCAAATATATATATATATATATATATATATATATATATATAATTATTGCGAAGTGGATTATACAAAAAACAAATTAATATTTAATGGAAATAAATAAAAAGATTAGAAATAGAAAACAAGAATTAAGTTATAATCTTACCTTAAAGTAAAAAATAAATATAATAAAACAAATACTTATAGTAAAGAATAAAAACAAATCTGAAGTGTCAATACCGCAACTGTCAAATAAATGTTACCAATTTATGCCAAAATATCACCTTTGGTCGATCGCAGTTAAAGTGTAATCCGAACAAGTGTGCTTTATAAAAACGTTTTATATTCCACTTATAGAAATTAAATTAAACAAGTTAGGGTATGGTTCTTTAAATTTACATTAATAGAAATCTTCCAGTATTATTTCTACGCGTATATAATAAAATATGTCTAGTGGCTGTAATTCCAGTGTACTCAGCTAAATGATTCTAAAAAGGAACACACCTACGACTTAAATATTTCGTGTTGGTATCATGTGACGTCACGTTCTATGACGCGGATGACGTCCAACGGTATTTATATTATACGGACTGTAGATACCATGTATGCAGTACGAGTCTTAAGTCTCCCGTTCAAATATTTTCTGAACCATAACACTTAGTTCCAACTGTCTACTAAAGGGTACCCCGGTTTAGATAGGCAAAATGCCCTCACTCCCAGAAAATTTTTTTTTTCATTTTTTTACGTTCTATTTGATTCAGAAATAAGACTCCGCGAAATATAACCTCCACCCTCTTTCCCATCCCCCACCAACTAAAAACGTAATTTTTTCGTTTTTATTTTTTTTTTAGGTGGGATGTAATCAATTTAAAAATTTCAAAAAATTCACTCACATAGTTGAGGCTTTTACAAAACTTGTCTATTTTGTAAAGACCCGTAGTTTGAGTGTACATATCCTAAACCTTTTTTTATTTTGTGTATTTTATCATAAAAATATATTTATGATCTTTCCAGATTTTTTCGGCAGGGTGCACCACCTTCGAAAACCCGAAAAACTGATCAATAAAAATAAAACCGAAAAAATGACGTTTTTGGAGATAAGGGTGGGGGGGAGTGGTGGGCAAAAATTGCACTGAGTCTTACTTTTTAATCAAATCTAACGTAAAAAATTTGAAAAATATGAATTCTGGGAGTGAGGCCATTTTGCCTATATTAATGGGGGGCTACCTTTTGGAAATTAATTTTGTGCTATGTTGGTAAAATTTTTACTTCGATTGGAAGTGGTTGAAAGTTCCTATACAACCAAGCTCACGTGCTCATAGCCATTATTGATAGCAACTTGCCAGTAAAAAAATATTTGCATGCAGTTTAATGGCGCGTCCGCATTGGTAAATTTTTCGTGCGTACCAGCTGTTCGTCGCAAATATTTGCGGGCTCGAAGTAAATTGTGATAGTGTGGACGTGTTCGTCGCATAAAACGAACGCAAGAATTTTCGACGCACACAACGCACACGATCCATCGGTTGTCAGTATCCGAGCGAAATCAAATGATTTGCGTCGCATTCGTTTTTCAGTGTGGACGCCGTTCTTGGTACAGTGTGTTTTTGTTTGTTTGTTTACAACATCGATTGAGATAATCATGTGGGCTTATTATAGACGAGGGCATTTAGCACAAAATAAATAGATTTTTAAATACAGCACCTAGAGACTTGCAGTTTTTTGCATTATGTTCAGGATGACGTCAGGAAAAAAGTCTACTATTCAAAAATGGCTGGAAATCCATAACTGCACTGTAATGTGTATAACATGCATCCAAAATTGCATAAATATAAAAATAAAAGTCAAAATCAGTATACTGAGGAACAAAATTTATTATTTGGGGGGTTTTTGGGGTCACTGAATACGAATACGCCATCAGAACTGACCCCCGGATCACCTCGTGAACAAGATCACGGCAAGAAAAGTCAACTTCTGGAGCTTCGATGGTTTCCGACATTAAATCGATGCAAATGGATTATTCACGGGTCTTAGGGGTCGCTAAATACGAATAGTTAATAGTTAAACACGAATATGCCATCAGAACAGACCTCTGGATCACCTGGTGCCCAAGGTCATTGCAAGGGACGTCATCTTCTGGGCCTTCGGTATTAAATTGGTGCAAACGGATTATTCGGGGGGTTTTTGGGGTCCCAAACACGAATATGCCATCAGAATAGACCACCGGATTACCTGGTGCCCAAGGTCACTGCAAGAGACGTCATCTTCTGAAGTTTTAAGGGATTTCGGCATTAAATTGATGGAAACGGATTACTCAGGCGTTTCTAAAGTCATTAAACAAGAACATACGATCAAAACAGACAATCGTAGCACATGGTGCCCGCGAGGGCGTCAGTGACGTCACTGCAAGGGGCGTCATCCTATGGGCAAGGTTTTTCGGTACTATATTGACGCAAGCCCATTACTTATAGATTTTTGAGGTAGCGGAATACGAATATGCCATCAGAACAGACCACCGGATTACCTGGTGCCCAAGGTCATTGCAAGGGACGTCATCTTCTGCACTTTCGAGGGCTTACGGTATTAAATTGGTGCAAATGGATTACTCGGGGGGTTTTGAGGTCGCCAAACACGAGTATGCCATTAGAATAGACCACTGGATTACCTGGTGCCCAAGGTCACTGCAAGGGACGTCATCTTCTGGACTTTCGAGTGCTGTCGGTATTAAATTGGTGCAAACGGATTACTCGGGGGGTTTTGGGGTCGCCAAACACGAATATGCAATCAGAATAGATCACCGGATTACCTGGTGCCCAAGGTCACTCCAAGGGACGTCATCTTCTGGAGTTTAGAGTGCTTTCGGTATTAAATTGGGTGCAAACGGATTACTTACGGAATTTTGGGGTCTCTAAACACGAATATGCGATCAGAATTGAAGTCCGGAATACCTGGTGCCCAGGGTCACTATTAGGGCACGTCATCTTTTGGGGTTTTGAGGGTTTTCGGCATTTAATTGATGCCAATTGATTATTGGAGGGTTTTTGAGGTCTCTAAACACGAATCTGGCATCAGACACGACCCACTCTGCACCTGGAGTCCAAGGTAACTGCAATGGACATCCTTTTCTAGAGTTTTAAGGGATTTCTGTACTAAATTGATAAAAATGAATTACTCGGGGGTTTTTGAGGTCGATAAACACGAATATACCATCAGAACAGACCACGAGATCACCTGGTGCCCAAGGTCACTGCAAGGGACGGCACCGTCTGGAGTGTCGAGGGTATACGGTATTAAATTGACGCAAACGGATTACTTACGGGTTTTTGGGGTCGCTGAACACGAATATGTCATCAGAATTGAATTCCGGAGTACCTGGTGCCCAGGACCGCTACTAAGGCACGTTATCTTCTGGAGTTTTGAGTGTCTTCGTCATTAAATTGATGTAAATGTATCACTCAAGGGCTTAAAGTCGCTAAACATGAATAGCAGTCAGAACCGAGCTCCAGAACACCTGGTGACTAAGATCACAGCAAGGGGCGTCTTTTTCTGGAATTACGAACATATTTGGCATTTAAATAATACAAATGGATTACTGGAAAGTTTTTGAGGTCACCAAATACGAATATGTCATCAGAACCGACCCCTGGTGCACCCTGTCCAAGGGTCACTACAAGGGGCGTCATCTTCTGGAATTTTGAGTGTCTTAATACTACATTAATGCAAATGGCTTACTCATAGATTTTTGGGGTTGCTGAATACGAATACTACATCACAACAGACACCGGTGTACCAGGTGCCAATGGCACGCCTTATCTGGAATTTATAGAGTTTTGGTACTAAATTGATGCAAACGGATTACTCTTATGTTTTTGGAGTTGCTGAATACGAATATGACTTAGATGAAAGACTTTGGAGTATCTAGTGACCACGAGGGATAAAAATAAAATATAGTAAATCGATTTTGAAATAAATGACGGAAATATGCTGTTAGATATAAATTGAGTTTATATTTATAAACAATTAAAAAATTGTATAGCACAACGTAGTTATTTTAATAAACGGTCTAAGCAAAATAGCAAAAAAAAGTTGCCAATTTGAATGATTTCTTTGAACAGCAACTCAGAAAACCTCCGAATACCCGGTGTGTACCAATTTAGTGTCAGAATGCCTCAAAATTCTAAAACATGATGTGCATAGCAGCCACTCTGGCCACTAGGAACGCAGGGGGTCGGTTCTCATTTCATATTCGTGTTCAGAAAACCCAAAAACCTATAAGCAATTTGTTTGCATCAAAATTCTCGAAATTCTATAAGATAATATGCTTTAGCCACCAGGTGCTCTAGTGACTGTTCTGATGGTGTATTCGTATTCAGCAACCCCAAAAACCCGTGAGTAATTCGTTTGTATTAATTTAGTATCGTAAACTCTCGAAAATCCAGAAGATAACGTGCCTTAGGCTTAGGTGCTTCGATGTCTCTTCTGATGGCGTATTTGTGTTTAGCAATCCCAAGAACCCGTTAGTAACCCGTTTGCATCAACTTAGTACCAAAAACTCTCGAAACTTCAGAAGATAACCTGACCTAGGCGCCAGGCCCCTGGTGTCTGTTCAGTTGGTGCATTCGTGTTTAACAGCTCCAAAAACCCATGAGTAATCCGTTTGCATCAATTTAATTCCGACACCCCCGAAACTCCAGAAGATGAGCCGCCTTAGACACCAGGTGCTCCGTGGGTCAGATCTGATGGCGTATTCGCGTTCAGCCATTCCAAAAACACTCCAGTAATCCATTTGCAAAAATTTAATGCCGAAAACCCTCGAAACTCCAGAAGATGACGTCCCTTGCAGTGACCATGGTCACCAGGTGCTCTGTGGGTCTGCTCTAATGGTATATTCGTGTTTGGCGACCTCAAAAACCCCCCGAGTAATCCATTTGTATCTATTTTTATACCGAAAACCGTCGAAACTCCAGAAGATGACGTGCCATAGTAGCGATCCTGGGCAACAAGTGCTCCGTAATTAAATTATGATGAGATATTCGTGATTAGCGATCTCAAAAACCCGTATGTGATCCGTTTGCATCAATCTGATACCGAAAGCCCTCGATAGTTTAGAAAATGACGTCCCCTACAGTGGCCTTGGGCACCAGGTGATCCTAAGGTCTGTATTGATGGTATCTTCGGGTTTAACCACCTGAAAAACCCCAGAGTAGTTCAATTACATCAATTTAGTGCCGAAATCCCTCGAAACTCCAGATGATGACGTGCCTTTGTAGCGACCATGGGCACCAGGTAATCCGGAGGTCAATTCTGATGGCATATTCGTGTTTAGCGACCCCAAAAACCCGTAAGTAATCCGTTTGCATCAATTTAATACCGAAAGCACTCGAAATTCCAGAAGATGACGTCCCTTGCAGTGTTCTTGGGCACCAGGTAATCCGGTGGTCTATTCTGATGGCATATCGTGTTTAGCGACCTCAAAAATCCGCAAGTAATCCCTTTGCATCAATTTGATACCGGAAGCCCTCGCAAGTTCAGAAGATGACGTCTCTTGAAGTGACCTTGGGCACCAGGTGATCCAGAGGTCTATTATGATGACATATTCGTGTTTATCTCCTCAAAAATCCCCCGAATCCATTAACACCAATTTAGTGCCGAAATCCCTCGAAACTCCAGATGATGACGTATCTTGCCGTGACCTTGGGCACTAGGTGATCCGGGGGTCAGTTTTGATGGCGTAATCGTATTAAGTGACCCCAAAATCCCCCAAATAATAAATTTTGTTCCTTAGTTTACTGATTTTGACTTTATTTTTATATTTATGTAATTATTGGATTCATTTTATGCACTTTACAGTGCAGGTATGCATTTCCACCCATTTTTAAATGGTAGACTTTTTTCCTGACGTCATTCTAAACATAATGCAAAAAACTGTAAGTCACTAGGTGCTGTATTTAAAAATCTATTTATTCGGGTGTTTTTAGTGCTAAATGCCCTGGTCTATTAATCATGAGTAACGATTTAATAATGAAAAGAAAAAGTGTGCAGTATTTATGTGCGGCTTACCTATAGAGTAGAGGTTCGATCACAAAAAAGGAAAATAAAAAGATACGGCTATACCGGATCAAATATTTACATCAACAAAGAACTTTGGAAGATAGTTCCCCGATACTAAATAGGTAGATGTGTTTTCGGTTGATGAAAGCACCGGTTATTTCAAGAACTAGCTAAGAATGTCTCCGCAAAAAAAAATTTGTTGAATAAAATTGGACGTAACATTCAAAAATAGGATACAAACTTAAGAAAAGCTATCTCTGCCAAGGAAAGGTTGGTTATCACTTTACGCTTCCTGTTAACCGGTGATTCCTACCCCAGTCTGCAATATCTGTTCAAGGTATCCAAACAGAAAATATCAGAAATAATTCCAGAAGTAGCTATGCAGTGCTTTAAGACGAATCCTCAGAATTCTTCGATTCTCTAGGTCTGTTCTTGTCACTAAGAAAAGCAATGCTTTTGAAT
The DNA here is from genome assembly GCF_917563875.1 of Diabrotica virgifera virgifera. Lineage (NCBI taxonomy): Eukaryota > Metazoa > Arthropoda > Insecta > Coleoptera > Chrysomelidae > Diabrotica > Diabrotica virgifera. Next base: position 191,057,877 of record NC_065445.1, read on the forward strand.
GTATACCATTCTGATTTGTACACTTCCTTAGCCCAATACAAATAAAGAATAATTAATAAGAATCCTCTTAAACTTAAGATAATATACATGAAATATTTCAGCCTACAGGTAAGAGCCTAATAAATTTAATATTTTTTTGTTTTCCTTGTACACCCTCAACATCAAAAACTCTTCCAATTTCTTCCTAAGAATCAGCTGTTTTATTTTTGTTATAATGAAATTTATTCTTTGGATCCCATAGATTAGGATGCTTACTATATTCCTGGATTAATAGTAAAACATCTTCCCTGGATAAATCCATAATAATATTTTATATCCGTCTACTTATTTAAACCGAAAACCAATTCTATGATTTACTCCACACAACCTGAGCAGGTACGCACAACGGACGATAAATAAATTTTCGCTGGTAGACCACCGCGTCCTCACTGATAAAAATTTGCGACGCAAATTCTTGCGACGAAAATTCTTGCGACGAACCATTAGTTCAAAACGCACGAAAAATTTACCAATGCGGACTCGCCATAACAACAAAATAAAACTGCATTAATTAAAAGAGTAGAATGAAGGATAAATGGTAACGCTTGAAATTTTACAGTTATTTTGAAATTTTACAGTTGTTTTGAAATTTAACGTTGTTTTGAAATTTTACAGACTGATAGTGTTGTTCTGTTAGTAACTTTGTTTATGTTACATTAGTACAATTTGCGATACTGAGGAAATGCCAGAAGAATGGTGAGAATCTATATTTATTCCCTTAGCAAAATAAGGCGTTAATAATAACTACAAACGATGTACAGTAAGAGAGATTTAAATTTAGAATATTAAGTCTTTTGAGCCAAGTACTTAGAATTCTACTCAAAATAGTTCACAACAGAATATACAAAGTAATGTGAAGAAGAAGTGGGATACGACCAATTTGGATTCAGAGCCCGAATGGGGATAAAACAGACTGTGTTTTCTGTACAAGTACTGTTGCAGAGGTTTTACGACCAATAAAAGTATATGATAAGAATTATGCTTTGTCGATTTCAAATTGGCTTGATAGCATAGATTATGATAAAATATTAAGTTCTTTACAGAACATAAACTTAGATGATGACGACCTTGGAGTAACAAAACTGATATTGATGGCAAAGTGCCAAGACTTGGATTTGATGATCAAACATCCAGAAAGATTGGTATAAGTAAAGGAGTAAGGCGTGGTTGTATATTATTCGTTATGCCATTTGTTAATCTTTACCCGGAAGTGCTATTCAACAAAGCCTTCAAAAAGCTTTCACAGGAATAAAAAGGAATAGAGAACAAATTTTTAATATCAATTATGCAGATGGCACTGTTCTACTGACATATAAAGACCGAACTTACAGAAAGTCTTAGGCTTAGTCCTACGTAATGATTCTTGTCGAGAGTTTGGAATGAAGATTAACGAGAAATAAACCAATATAATACTAACCCAAAAAAATTCTAATAACGTAGAAGTTATATTCGCGACGGACGGACAGACAGGCATGAAGCTTTCGTCTTGCCAAGGCGCGTCGAATAATATACATATTGCTTGTACTATTTCGGCTACTTTAAAATAGTACCTCCGGTTCAAATCTAAACCGGAAGTCCGAGGTCGAATTTCTCGTTTCTAATACCATCTTTGGGTTATAAGCTCTCATTTGACATCTTATTAACTTGTCATTATATCTGTTTTAATAACGGAGGAGTTGTATTCACGGAGAGACAGAAGGACAGACAGACAGGTATGAAACCGGAAAGTATATATTTGTTCTCGTCTTGCTAAGGCGCGTCGAATAATATATCGCTTGTACTATTTCGGCGACTTTCAAACCGTACTTCGTGTTGCAACTCTAAAACCGGAAGTCATAGGTCACCTTTAACACTACCCTTGGGTTCTAAGCTTTCATTCGACACCTCATTTGCCATTCTATCTAGTCTAATGACGAAGGAGTTGTATTTGCAAAGGTCTCTGGGACAGAGAGATATGGATAATTCTAGGTTTTCAAATTTTTTCAAAGTGGGTAAACAAAACTATAAAAAGTTTCTGATATCTTAGTTTAGTTACCCAGAAATCAAAGTGTTATCTCTCAGAACACAGTTGTGTTGGGGAATACTTAGACGCGCACTGTATATTATTGATCGATGATTTAATAAACTGGTTCCACTCGGTCGACTCTAATATTTTATGATGCACCATTCGCCACGGACTACTTGATAATAATATGTATTTCATTTAATGGTTCGTGTGGGTTCCTGAATGAACAATCAAAGAGGCGTGAAATCATTCTCTTGTTTCACAAATCTCATATTTCTCGTTTTGTACTTTTGCATCTCTGCAATGCTGCATTCTGAACGCTCACGGAATGAATAATCGTTTAGACTTTCAGTCTTATGCGGAGGTTTCGAAAGAGAAGCAGAGCTTCTTTTGTTATTTATACGATTTTATTGACAACGGTATTACAAAGTATTGGTAAAGTATTGAATGTTAAAAGATAAATCGAGAAGAGTATATCAATCAATTAGAAACAAATTGTGGGACAAGATACACTTTTTAATTGAGATTTTTGTAATTTAGCGATACTTTTCAAATACTATTTATAACTAATACTAAATACTAATAGGCAAGCGGCAGGCACCAGACACCCCCAAAATGACCAGGTACTGACCACGGAGAGGTGAATGGCCAATTTTAGACATATTGTGTGTTTTTGACGGTGCTGAAAACGAAAATGAGACTTATTTTGAATTTGATGTGGGGAACATTGTCAAAATCGCAATTGTATCCTAAAAATAAAAAAAAAATAAAATCACATTTATTTGCGTTTACCTCGCTACAACTCTGTTCCATTTTAATATTTTTTTTCTGAAATTTTGATAGTATATTTGAAGACAACGACACCTGTTTCAAGCTTTAATTCTTATTCTGATAAAGGTTATGAATTTTTCAAAGGAAAAGGTGCGGATTTGTGCATTGCAAAGTTTAATCGCAAAAGTTGAGTGACGAAATTTAAAACTTAGCCTTTTAATAACGTTTATGTTAAAAATAGAGAGTACAAAAAGTTTTATGGAGAATTTTAGATCAAAATGTTTTATAGAAAAAAAAATAGTGCAACTTTTATTATCGGCATTAGAAATCCCCAATATAACGGTTATTTTTGGAGATACTGACCATGGGCGGTGAATGGCTAATTTTTGTCTTAGATTATGTTTTTGACGCTGCTGAAAACGAAAATGAAATTTATTTTAAATATTAGTTGGGGAAATATTGTCAAAATCGCAATTGTACCGTAAAAATAAAAAAAAGTGAAATCACTTTTTTGCGTTTTACTCGCTACAACTCTGGTTTATTTTAATATTTTTTTCTAAGGTTTGTACACTATATGTTGCTCACTTTTTTGAAGACAATGGTATCTATCTTAAGCTTTTAGTATTATTCTGGTAAAAGTTATGAATTTTTTAAAGTACAAGGTGCAGATTCGTGAATTGCAAAGATTAATCACAAAATTTGAGTGGCAAGATTTGAAATTTATCTTATTAATCACATTTATTATGTTAAAACATAGAGTATAAATAAGTTTTCTGGAAACTTTTAGTTACAAATGTTTTATAGAAAAAAAATGGCGCAACTTTTAATATAGACGTTATACATCCCCAAAATAACGCTTATTTTTTTAGATACTGCCCATGGGCGGTAAATGGTTAATTTTGGTCTTATTTTATGTTTTTGATGGTGCTGACAATGAAAAATAGGTTTATTTTGAATTTTATGTGAGGGAACATTTTCAATATCGCAATTTTAACCTAAAAATGAAAAAAATAATGAAGACACGAATTTTTACGTTTACCTCGTTACAACTCTGTTCAATTTTAATATTTTTTTTTAGAAATTTCTACAGCGTATATTTCTCACCTTTGTGAAGACTATGAAAGCAACTGTAGTCTTTTAGTCTTTTCTTCGTAAAAGTTATGATTACGTTTCGCAAAATTGCGATTTTGACAATGTTCTCCCACCTAAAAGTTAAAATAAATTTTATTTTCGTTTTCATCAGGGTCAAAAACATAATCTAAGGCCAAAATTAGTCATTCACCACCCATTGTCAGTGCCTATCTCGAAAAATAAGCGGTATATTGGAGATTTTTAATGTCGACATTAAAAGTTGCACTATTTTTTTTTTTTTTCTATAAAACGTCTTGATCTAATACTTACCAGAAAACTTTTTTTGTACTCTCTATTTTAACATAAACGTGATCAAGAAGCTAAATTTTAAACTTCGTCATACAACTTTTGCTATTAAACTTTGCAATGCACAAATTCGCACCTTTTCCTTTGAAAAATTCATAACCTTTATCAGAATAAGAATAAGAGCTTGAAACAGGTACCGTTCTCTTCAGAAATGTTAGAGCTATATACTATAAAAATTTCAGAAAAAAATATTAAAATGAAATGTTGAAACGAGTTGTAGCGAGGGAAACGCAAAAAAACGTGATTTTATTTTTTTTTTTATTTTTGGTGTAAAATTGCGATTTTGACCATGTTCCCCCATATGAAATTCAAAATAAACCCCATTTTCCTTTTCAGCACCTTCGAAAATATAAAGTATGAATAAAATATAAAGTATGAAAATAAAATTAGCCATTCTGTTTTAAAAATTTTAAGGTGGCTTGCATATTCTTTTAAAGTCACAAATTATGACATTTTGTAAAGGTAATTGTTCCTTCACTAAATTGGTCCCTTAACAAATAGTTTAACAATACTTCTTCTTCTTCTTAGGGTGCCTGTCCGTTCCGAACGTTGGCGATCATTCTGGCTATGATGACTTTGTTAGTTGCTATACGGAATAGTTGTGTTGAGGTCTTTCTATACCATGCTCTCAGGTTAGCAAGCCAGGATATTCTTCTTCGTTCTGGAGCCCTTTTTCGTTCAATTTTACCTTGCAAAATGCACTGGAGTAGCTCGTATCTGCCTTGATTTCTCATTATATGCCCCAAGTACTGCAGCTTACGGCCCTTCACGATGTTGACTAAATCTGCGGTTGTGTTCATCCTCCGTAGTACTTCTTCATTGGTGACTTTGTCTGTCCATGGTATCTTCAGGATCCTTCTGTACAACCGTAGCTCAAAAGCTTGAAGTTCCGATAGAGTTTCCGCCTTCAATGTCCACGTTTCTACTCCGTATAGAAGCACTGAGTACACGTAGCATTTAAGGAGCCTTATTTTTGTTTTTAGAGTGATGTCATGGCTCTTGAACACAGAGCTCATAGTCAAGAATGCACTCTTTGCCTTTCCGATGCGACATTTAATCTCTTGAGTATTGTCCCACGACTCATTGAATATAGTTCCCAAATAGTTGTATTGTGAGACACGTTGATGATCATTAGCTTGGTTTTGCTGGTGTTTATATCTAGTCCATATGTTCTACTGGTTTCAGTTATTTTATTCATTAAGTTTTGCAGCCCTTCTATGGTATTGGAAAACACTATTGTATCATCTGCATATCGCAGGTTACTGAGCTTGACTCCATTTATTGAGATGCCTTCATCAATATCTTTTAGAGCCTCTTCAAAAATGTGCTCTGAGTACAGATTGAATATCAGCGGTGAAATTATGCATCCCTGTCTCACTCCCCTTAAGATTTTGACCTGATTTGTATATTCTCCATCTATTCGGAGCACTGCTGATTAACAATACTGCGGCTCTGAAAAGATTTGTGGTTATTTTGTTGAACCACGTACGTACATTTTTCAGTCAGGAAATCCTTTGCCTTCCTGGTCCGCGTTTTCCTTATACTTTTTTCTGTGAAATTAGTTGCAGCAATCCATATATCTCGCTGTTCCTGATGATTTGATCGAGTTATTCGATTTTGGCTTGGTTTTTATTGTGTTTAACAGCTGTGTTGTTTTTTGTATCTTTAATAAGATGTCCTGATTAATAACGTGGTCGGTATAAGATATATTCAGGATTCGACGATAAAGCCACATTTCGAATGCCTCAATTTTCTTGCAGGTAGCGTCTGTAAGAGTTCAGGATTCAACTCCTTACAACAGTATAGAGAAGATATAACATCGTAGTAACCTGATTTTTCAATCCATGATAAAGCCTATACTGACGTATGCGGCCATCGTGTGGTGGCCCCGATCTAGACTGTCTTCAATGAAGCACCAGTTGGCTCACCAACAGCGATTGGCATGCTTTGGCATCTCAGGAGCCACGAGGACCACTTCTATAGCAGCTCTTGAGGTTCTGCCGAATTTACCTCCTCTACATCTCATTGTAGATCACGAAGCCATGATGGCAGCCTATCGTCTCAACTGTTCTTTATACTGGTTGGAAATGAATGGGCGGATGGGCCATTGTGACATTTGGAGACAGGCTATCAAGTGTTGTCCTGTGCTTTCTATGGTACAGGACAGCATGGCCCCTTAATTTGAGTTCTATTCCTCCTTCTTGGTTCAATTTTCTGACCGGGATGAATGGGCATATAAAACGAGAACCCATACTAATCTGTCGAAATGGGCTCACCTGGTTCACAGATGGGTGCATAGTGGACGAGCGGGCAGGTACTGGAGTGTATGATGGTGGAGTCGGATTTGATTCAGCCAGGCTCTTGGCTCTCATGCATCAGTATTTCAGGCCGAGATCTTTGTGATCGTGGTACGTGCTCAAGAGATAACAGACAAGCACTGTCTGTTAGGCAGGACCATCTCTATCTGCTCTGACAGCCAAGCAGCGCTAAGGGCGTTGGAAGCGCCCAAGGTCAGCTCTAAGCTGGTTCTTGAGTGCAAGAGAGCACTGAATGATGTTGCTCTGACCAACAGGGGTATCTTAGTATGGGAACCGGGACACACAGGTTTGGAAGGAAACGAACGGGCCGACGCCCTGGTAAGACAGGACTCATCCACTCTGCCTGTGGGACCCGAACCATTGAAGTTCCCTTCAGTTCTGGTCGGGGTAATATTAGGGAGCTTCTTCTGCGGAAATTCTAGGAATCTTGTTGTCAGCTTTGGAGGTTTGAGACAGACTAGGCTCCACACAGTCATCATCATATTGGTGCTACAGCCCTTAGAGGGCCTCGACCTTCTCAATCTTTCTACGCCATTCTGTTCTGTCCCTTGCTTGCATTTTCCAGTTGCTAACTCCGATCTTCTCGGCATCTTGTGTTACCCCGTCCATCCACCTTAACTTTGGTCTACCCCGTCTTCTTATTTCCACGGGTTGAGCTGTTAGAATATTTTTTATCATGTTCGATTCAGGGGCTCGGGCTACATCTCCTACCCACTGCAGGTGGTTTCGCTTAATTACAGTGATAATATCTTTTTCACCAAACGTATGCTTGTAAATATTCTGCAGTTCAAATTTATATCTACGCCTCCATATTCCGTTCTCACAGACTGCTCCGAGTATCTTGTGTAGCACTTTATTATACTTTATAGTAAACTTTATACTTACGGAGGCTCCACATAGTGGGGCATCCAAAAATCTCACAGCCCACCTGTGAGATTTCTTTCTTATAGATCGTAGAAGATACTCCCTGTTGATCAGTATACTCACCGGCCACTGTAGACTCCGACGACACCTTCATTTGCTTGGATTGGCGGATGGCCCACGGTGCCGGCTATGTAATGAGGAGGAGGAAACCTCCTCACATGTCCTTTGGAAGTTCCCGGCATTGGCCTATCAGAGGTGGTCGATCCTGAGATCGGCCTCTAAACAGCCGAGCCAGGTGAGGGAGTTGCCTTTTAAGAGACTTGTGGCTTTCTCTGAGACCATAAGGTTGCTGAAAGATTAGACGTTCGGGATGCTGCAGAGAATAAAATTCAGTATCACTTCTGTCGGTACGACCGTTGCACTACCCAAATGCCGTTTTTGTATCTAATTATATTTATATTTAATTTTCATTTTTTTCTTATTTTGAATTTTGAATTTATTATTGATATATTATGCAATTTAGACCAATATATTGTAGAGTTGACACTTCTAGTTTTGTTATTGTACAGAAATTCTAGTTTTATTGTAGACAAATTCATAAAGTTTGAAATATATTGTGTTTAAATAAAACTAAGAGATGTAATATATCAAATTGAACCGATCTAAGATGAACAAAAGGTCATCAATTAACGTCAAATAAAACTTTTTGATGTAAGAACAAGGCTTCGAATATTGAATTATAAATAGATTGATTAAATTGGATTGAAAAAAAAAATCCTCTTAGTATAAGACATTCGACGAGCAGATCATTCTAAATTCAGGACTGAAACTGTATAAAATATTCAATTCGACTTATCCGATTAACGCTTTAGAGTGGGATGCCATCACTTTGCTCACTTTCAATTTTCTTCGAAGGATATCGACTTATTTTGAAATTTATTAACAATATAAATTATTTACGAACAGGAGTTAAGAGATATATATTTGTTAGATTTGATCAAGAGCTAAAAACATAAAAAAATTACCGAAATCCTTTATAAAAGGTATATTTTATTAAAATCCCTAAAAAGGGCTACATCATATAATATTTTTGGAATAATAATTCCATTATCAGTGCTATTTTGCAGGTTAAAGAGCATGCTTGAGCCACTAAGATCCGTGGGTAAAAAACCTGAAGATCTTATATAGTTATAATGAAAAACCTTTAGATCTTATATTTATAGATATACATTTTTTTCATTGTTGTATTAAAATTAAAGTGATGTTTAAAATATTCCTGGATTTAAGATCAAGCGCTCGCGCTACAGGACTGTCCCCACGTGGATTGTTTTGTTCAGAGGATGGATCCTCACATCACGGACATTAACTAGGAGCTAATTTTTTGTGATCTATGGTATACTGCAGTGGTCGGCAAACTTTTTATCCAAAGAGCCAAATATGAACATTACAACAATTTAAAAAAAAAAATTGGGAGCCAAATCGGCTTGTTCAGTCAACTTTTATTACGCTAAATAACACTAAAGGGTCTGTCTAGTCAGTCGGTTAAGATAGTGAAAAATGCTCCCAGCGATATTCCAAAAATAAAAGAGCCACATGTTCTACATCAAAAAGTATTCAGAAAAAAAATGTTTAAACCCTTAGCCCCATCCATAACCCCCCAAAAAATTAAATGTATTTTTTCGTTTTTTGGCGATATCTTCGTTTCTAATCATCGTAGAAACTTACGTTTTTTTTTCGTTTTGTAGGGTTTTATTTCCTACAACACTGTACTTTTTAGAAAATTTTTGGCGCAAAATCCGCAAAACGCAAAAAATGTTTTTTGTTGATATGTAGAACCGAAAAGGGAAAGAACAGCAAACGTGAGCTTTTTTAGCTGATCGTAAGAATCAGGAATATTATTTCAAGCGTTGAAAATGATCATATCTTCCTTCTCCAGGTCGTTCAAAGCAGACCACTTCTTGTGTTGTGAATATTTTTTCTTCTCCAATATTTCCAATTCAACACAAAGACGTTTACTCTGGGCTAATTAGCAAAATTCATGGAAAAGTTATTTACCAGCAATTTTATTGCTGGAATCGAATTATAAGATCCTATATATTAATAATATAGGTATGCAAAGTCCGTAGATAGTGTGCTACTTTTTTTATAAACAAAATGGCGCCGACAAATCGTATTTTTTTCAATTATTGCTCTATAACTCCGAAGATTTTAACTTTACAACAAAAACACCCAAATAAAAATTCACCGCAATTAAATTCTGCATAGAGATAGGTTTTTCACGATTTGCTCTGACGAAAATTTTCCTCGGAAAATGCGGGTTTTCCTAACAAAAACTCTAATTTTCAAATAAAGTTTTCGGTAAGTAATTATTAATCAATAATTAAATAACTTAGTGACACCAAAGCTTTCTTGGTATAGATTGTAATTCCAGAAGCTGGTGAAAATTAAACGATTATTTTAGCAACAATACAATTGTTAATTAACAATTTACGATCGCAATAATAACCAAAATAATCATGATACGCTGATCAAACTTATAAAGATTATTAAGATGAGATGCTTATTTAATATTTTATCGACAAAATGTAAATTTTTCTTTTTTTTTGCATAATCTTTAAATTTTGAAAAAAAAATAGTTATAATACGCTGGTCCAATTAGTAAAGTACAAAGAAAGGTTATTTACCAGCAATTTTATTGCTGGAATCGAATTATAAGACCCTATGTATTATTAATATAGGTATGCAAAGTCCGCAGATAGTGTGCTACTTTTTTTATAAACAAAATGGCGCCGACAAATCGTATTTTTTTCAATTATTGCTCTATAACTCCGAAGATTTTAACTTTACACCAAAAATACTCAAATAAAAATCCACCCCAATTTAATTTTACATAGAAGTATGTTTTTTCCGATTTGCTCCGACGAAAATTTTCCTCGGAAAATTTGGGTTTTCCCAACAAAATCTCGAATTTTCAAATAAATTTTTTGGGCCAGCAATTATTTATCAATAATTATATAGCTTGGTGAAATAAAAGCTTTCTTGGTGTAGATTATAAATTCAGAAGCCGGTGAAAATTAAACGAATATTTTAGCAACAATTCAATTGTTAATTAACAATTTACAGTCGCAATAACAACCAAAATAATCATGAGACATTGATCAAACTTAGAAAGATTATAAAGGTGTGATGCCTATTTAATATTTTGTTGACGAAATATAAATTTTTCATTTTTTTGCATAATCTTTAAATATTTAAAAAAAATTGTGATAAAAAAATTAACATTTCTCAGAAATTGTTTATTATATTCTAATTTTATAAAATACTTAAAATGAATATTTCATAGGTCTTGCAAATTAATGCTTTAAAAAATTTTTCCAACCATTTGCAAAAAAGTTATGAAACAGCAAAAAGTTATGAAACAGTAAATATACGATTTCTCCGTTATTTATAATTTGTTTTAATTGTTTCAAAGCTTAAAAGTGAGTCTATGGTACAATCTAATTACTCACAAAGTATGTAAAAAATTAGTGCAATGGTTATATTTTAATTAAAGATTAAAAATACTTTTTTTGTAATTTTTAGCGCAAAAGTAGGCCTGATACAGAGTCGGAGCTAAAATGTTCACTCGAAGCGACTGACACGCAGCATATATATTATTTATAAAAGTGTACGTCTCGCGCGGCCGGTCGTCGCTCCGAGTGAAAATTTTAGCTACATTACTGTATTATTCTACTTTCGCGCGTGTAAATTGCAAAAAAATATATTTATAATCTTTAATTAAAATAGAACCATTAAACTGATAATCGATATTTCTTTGTAAATAATTAGCTTGTACTTTAAACTCACTTCTACGCTTTGAAAGAATTAAAAAAAAATTATAAACACCCTAGTAATCGTATGTTTACTTTGCTGTTTCATAACTGTTTTGAAAATGGTTGCAAAAAAGTTTTAAAGCATTCATTTTCAAGAAATTTGAAATGCGCATTTTAGCTATTTTTAAAATTACAATATAATAAAAACTTTCTGAGAAACGTTAATTTGTTTATAACTATTTTTTTTAAACATTTAAAGATTATCCAAAAAAACAAAAAAATTATATTTTGTCGACAAAATGTTAAATAGACATCTCATCTTTATAAGATTTCAAAGTTTGATCGGTGTATCATAATTATTTTGGTTATTATTGCGACCTGTGGCGAGTGTGTGGCCGCCTGTTACAAGCAAGTCGGTTTGAAAGTGCTCTCTCGGAAAAATTGTGAATTTGGGTATGTACACTTTATATTTAAACTGAAGAACTGTCAACCATATACCAATAGATGCAAAGAAGAGTTTGAGAAGAAAGATTTCAAAAAATATCATTCTATTCTTCTAATAAAAGGAAAAGTTCAAAATTAGTAAATTATTCCTTAAAATTAAAGTAAAAGTTTTTAGTATAACCAATTTTAATACATTAACTTTTTGCATTTTAAGTAACGTTTTTGTTCAAAACAGTAATTACGGTCTGCTAAAATAAAGGTGACCATACACTAAAATCTACCGAAGAAAAAATATGGAACAGAAAATTGATGCGATCCTTGAAAAACTACTAAAGTTAGACCTACTGGAAAAACAAAACATGAGAATGGAAGATAAAATCGACACAATCACTAAAGAATTGGCAGAACTAACAGAAGAAAATACAGAGTTAAAAGAAAAGAATCAAGAACTTCAAACAATATTGCAAATTCAAGAAAGAAGGGTAGAAGTATTAGAAAGAGAAGTAAGAAAAAAGAATCTGATCATCCAAGGAATAGAAGAGATCGAAAATGAAGACGAAACGCAAATCAAGCATAAGATTTCAGAAATTTCAAGAAAATTGCAAGTAGAACTAAATACAGATCAGGATATTATAGAGATACGAAGACTTGGTATCAAAACTGTTAATAAGAAAAGACCGATCCTCATAGAATTCAAAAATTGGAGTAAAAAAAACGAGGTCCTTAAAGAAACAAAGAAATTAAAAGGTACAGACATATTCATAAATGAAGACTATCCAAAACACATACAAATTCAAAGAAATGAACTTCGCAAATATCAAAAAGAAGCAAGAGAGAAAGGTCAAAATGCAGGTATCCGTTATAACAAATTGCTTCTAAATGGCGAATTATTCACTTTGAGTCAATTGCAAACCTTATCACAAGAAAATGAAGCTATAGTAATAGAAGACCAGAAGACGAATAGAGCTAGAAAATATGGTGATAGATCCCTCTCGGAGGAAGAGTTATCAATGGGCTCTACTACAGAAAGATCAACGAAAATAACGAAAACAGCGTACTCAAAAAACAAGTAACTAAAGCAAGTTGGACGGAGACAAAGAAAAAAGGAAATAGTACGAAAACAGCAATGGAAGAAGACACTACCGAAAACCGAAGAGAGAAAGAAATACTCACTGTCGGTGCGGACGCCTGCAGCATACTTAATAGTAACAGTAATGTTAAGGTGATTAATTATTATTATGGCGACGGCGTCCGCATTGAGGGTGAAAATAGTAATAGTTATAGGTACAATAAGAGAAATGATGATTTTTTTATGAGAACATTTGATAATTTTGATTTTGTTTTTAATAGTGACGTAGACTTTAATTTTAAGAATAGGGGTAAAGATAACAGAATTGTAAAGGTAGGTCAGAAAAACGAGCAAACTGCAATAATAAACCAAGACATAACTCCTCATACTTGTAATGTTAGGGAAAGTCAGGGCAATAATAGAGCAAAGAGTATTGGAAAGGACCGTCATCATAGGTTGACCGCTGGGGGCACATCGGGGGATTTTCCCAGCTCTAGTCAAATTAACGCAAAAAATCAAAATACAAGTAATGCTGAAATAAAAAGTGGCCTCGATGGCGACATAGAGACTGAATGTACGGAAGAGACTAGAAAACAGGATAAAACAAACAAAAAGGTGAATAAGTACAACAGGAAAAAGAAAAATAAGAAAAGTGGAAAAATTTTAATTGGAACTTGGAATATAAGAACATTAGGAGAAATAAGAGAACTACAAAACCTTATTGAACAAATAAAAATCTACAAAATAGATATTTTAGCGTTGCAGGAAATGAGATGGAAGAACGAAGATATCTGGGAATATGGAAAATATCTAATATGTCATGGTAATTCAAAAGGTGGACAAGGTGGGATGGGCTTCATAATAAGTGAAAGATACAAACATGCGGTAAAAAGCTTTACTAATATAAACGAAAGGATAGCTATTCTGAAAATGAAAGGCAAGTTCTTTGATATTAATTTCATTAATGTGCACGCACCTACAGAGGACAAAGAAGCAGAAGAAAAAGAAAACTTCTATGCCAGATTAGACCAAGAGGTGTCAAATATAAACAATTATAGCGTTAAAATACTTTTAGGAGATTTAAACGCAAAAATAGGAAGAGAGGAATTATATCAGGGAACAATAGGTGCACATAGCCTGCACGAAATAAGTAATGACAACGGGCAAAGAATCATAGATTTTGCAACAGACAAAAAAATGGTGATAAGCAGTACAAAATTTCCACATAAAAATATCCACAAAGAAACATGGGTTTCTCCCGATATGAAAACAAGAAACCAGATCGACCACGTCTTAATAGGAGCAAGACATGCTTCAGACATTTCAGATGTGAGAAGTCATAGAGGGGCAAACAGCAGCTCCGATCACCACCTTGTGCTAATTAAATATAAACAAAAAATTACCGCCAAAGAAACAGAAGAAGGTGAAAAAAAGATCAAATACGCCTCAGATATATTGGCCTCTAATGAGGAAAACAGAGCAAGATATGAAACGAAAATAGAGAACATAATTGAACAGTATGATCAAGTAAATGAAAATCAGGTCAGAAATATCGAAGATAAATGGAGGGTCTTAAAAGAAGCAGTGATAACAGCTGCAAAAGAAGTAGTGGGGGAAAGCAAAGAACCTAGTCAAAAAAGATGGTATGACAAAGACTGCCAGAGACTAATGGAACAAAAAAACCAAGCTAGGCTTAAAATGCTGAACAACAGTACGGAAGAAACCAAAGAGGAATATACTACAAGAAGACGACAATTAAAAAAACATCTAAGATTTAAAAAGAGGAAACACAATAAAGATAAGATTGAAAGGCTAGAAGAATATGAACAAAAACGTGAAATAAAACTATTTTATAAGGAAATAAATCTTGAAAAAAAAGGTTTCCAACCAAGAACAAAATTATGCAAAGATAAAAATGGGGACTTAATAGCAGACGAAAAAGGAGTGCTAAAACGGTGGAGAGAACATTTTAATGAACTGTTGAATAAACCAAATCAACGTTACGAAACAGAAGAGCTAAGATTAGTAGGAGAGATTGAAGTAGACCAATATGCACCAACAGAAGCAGAAATAAAAGAGGTAATAAAAAAAATGAAAAATAACAAAGCCCCAGGATGCGACACAATAACTGTAGAAATGTTAAAATATGGAGGACATAGAATACAGAGTGAAATATCAAAGTTAATACTAGAAATATGGACCACAGAAATAATGCCGGAACAATGGAAAATTGCAGTGATATGCCCTATACATAAGAAGGGAGATAAGTTAGATTGCAATAATCACCGAGGAATATCACTACTAAATGTTGGATACAAAATATTTAGCAAAATATTGGAATTAAGACTAAATAATATAATGGAACAAACAACAGGGGATTATCAAGGAGGTTTCAGGAAAGGCAGGTCAACTATAGACCAAATATTTACAGTAAGGCAAACGCTGGAAAAATTCTACGAGCGGAATACCGAACTACATCATCTATTTGTAGATTTCAAACAAGCGTATGACTCAATAATTAGAAAGGAATTATATAGCGCAATGCAAGAGTTAAATGTACCAAAAAAACTAATCAGATTAGTAAAACTATGCCTAACCAACACCAAAGCAAAAGTAAGGATCCAAAATCAACTGTCCGATGAATTTAACATTAATGAAGGTCTAACACAAGGGGATGCACTGTCAACAACACTTTTTAATCTTGCGTTGGAACAAGTAATCAGGAAAACTCCTATAGATAGGGATGGTACAATATTTACAAAGCTCAATCAGATCGTTGCCTACGCAGATGATATAGACATAATCAGCTGGACATTAAAAGACCTAGAAAAAATTTATACATATTTTAAAGAAGCGGCACAGACTATGGGTCTAGAAGTTAATGTCTCAAAGACAAAGTACATGATAACAACTCGGGAAAAAGTACAAACGAAAGGCAACATATCTCTGAGCGGGCAAATATTTGAAAGAGTGGACCGTTTCAAATATTTAGGATCAACAATAACAGAAGGAAATAAAAACATTGATGAGGTAACAGCAAGAATTTCGCTTGGAAACAAATGCTTCTACAGCCTACAAAATATCATAAAGTCAAAATCAGTATCGATTAATTCAAAAGTAAAAATATACACAACAATAATGAGACCTGTAGTAATGTATGCATCAGAAACATGGGCCTTGACTAGTGAACAAAAGGAACAACTTCTTAGATGGGAAAGAAAAATCTTAAGGAAAATATATGGACCTATACAGGAGAATGGAGAATGGCGTATAAGAATGAACCACGAAATAAACAGAGTGTTTAACAGACCTACTATCACAAAAGAAATACGAAGTAAACGACTGAGTTGGTTAGGACACGTAGAAAGGATGGATGATAAGAGAAATACAAAAAAAGTACTTAGAAAAGAATTAAACGGGAAAAGACCGAGAGGTAGGCCTAGAAAGAGATGGATTGATGGTATTAACCAGGATTTGAAAGACCTAGGAATACGAGAATGGGAAAAACAAGCAAAGGAAAGAAAAACATGGGCAGCTATAGTCAAACAAGCAAAGCACACATAACGCCGAAAAGACCTCCTCAAAAAAAGAAACAAGAAAGTAATATTTTAGATAAATATCGTTTAGAACTTTTGAGGAGTTATGCGTGTGGCTGGCCTCCACACCATGTAAAACTTTAGAGCCTAGAAACCCCAACGGGCGACCATGGCCCTCCATGGGCTGTCAGCGGTCACCGATAATGATGATTATTGCGACCGTAAATTATTAATTAACAATTGAATTGTTGCTAAAATATTCGTTTAATTTTGATCAGCTTCTGGAACTATGATCTTAACCAAGAAGGCTTTTAAGTCACCAAATTATTTAATTATTGATAAATAATTACTTATTTAAAACTTTATTTGAAAATTAAAGATTTTGTAAAGAAAACCCGCATTTTCCGAGGAAAATTTTCATCGGAGCAGATCGGTAAAAACACGTCTCTATGCAGAATTTAATCACTGTGAATTTTTATTCGAGTGTTTTTGTTGTAAAATTAAAATCTTCGGAGTTATAGAGCAATAATTGAAAAAAACACGATTTTCGGGCGCCATTTTGTTTATAAAAAAAGTAGCACACTATCTGAGGACTTTGCATACCTATATTATTAATATATAGGATCTTATAATTCGATTCCAGCAATAAAGTTACTGGTAAATAACTTTTCCCACAAATGGCCTATTCTCCGATAATCAGCCCAGACTAGTTCGCATTTAGAGCGCCATACCTCCTTGATTTTTTAAATCCAGAAATTGTATTTCAAAGCTATTAATGTCAATTTCAACAGGAGAAAATTTCAACTCAGTTGTTTGGAGCATTAAGAGAATTTTTGACAAATGCTGAGGTTTGTAAGTTTGATAAAAGGTAATTTATCAGAATAAGATGTAATATTTTTCCTACCAATTTTTTTAATGGAACATATTATTGCGCTTTCCGTGGATATTTGTGCCAGAGCCGCACCTAAGGAGCCAAAGAGCCACATGCGGCTCCGGAGCCGCACTTTGCCGACCACTGGTATACTGCCAGGCACAGGAATTTAATTTAATTTAATTAGTGGAGTAGAGCATCATGTACCTAGTACTAATCCGTTGGCATCCAATGTAAGCCAAATTGTTTAACAAATTTCACCATGTAGTTAGAACATACATCTTGACCAGTGTTTGGCATTGTGGCTATTTAGCAAGGACAGAGAGTTCACTGATGATGGACTGATAAGTCCGAAAACGTTTTGAACGTAATCCGTTTGGATTTTTAAAAATTTTTTAGAATTTTTATTAAATATACCAACTACACTAGGGAGTTTTACTTCATGTTAATTTTATTGAATTTAATTTCCTTGCGGATAAAATAATAGTGTAAGATTACTGGTAAACTGAGATATGGTCACCATTTCGAGTAAGAGTCAGTATGTTCCCTTTTGGTTAAATCTTAAATCATCGACATTGCGCCCCTATCTATATTACTTCTTATGCATATCTTTGGATGCGTATGGGGAGTTTCGAAGAAACTTAGCCACGCATAGGGGTCGACAAGACAAGAATTCTTGTCTTGATAACAATTTCTTGTCTTATCTTGAGAAAAAATCAAGAAATTTAAAAAAATCTTGTCTTGATGTTTTCTTGACATCTTACATTTTGTCTTGACTTAAAAAATTTCAAGATCTTGAAATTTCTTGATTACCTGGTCGGGTGACTCCCGGCTGCCTTTTTATTGCGTTGCGATAACATACTGAAACACTATAACAAAACTAATATAATTGGATATACTGTATATGTAGTTCCTATTTTGGATCCTCGGCATAAAGTAGAGGCATTTTCCTCTTCATCTTGGGGAAGCTTCTACAATCAGAGGCAGTACAAGAATTTGAAGAAATATTTAAAGCTACTTTAATAAATCCCAGAATTATCTAATCTACAGAATCCAATACCAGAGCCAGCACTTAGTCCAAAAAAGAAGATAACGAATTTGATTTAGATATTACTTGCCTATTTAAGAAAGCTGATAATGATAACATACAATATTGGAAGTATAAAATTGAAAAATAAATAAATAAGCCTGAGAAAATTCTGAGAATATACTTGATTGGTGGAGAAGACACGAAAATGTCTACCTGTCATTGTAGAAAATGGTCAAGGATTTTCTCGGAACGCCAGCAACATCTACATATACCTGCGAAAAGGCTATTTTCAAGAGCAGCTTTAACAATAAAAAAGCCCAGAAATCGGCTAGGCTCCATAAGAACTCCATAAGGCTGCATAAGACTTGGACTCCATAAGAAGTGTTATCTACCTTAATTCATGGCTTTATTCTATTTCGATTTAAAAATGTGCTAAATTTGTTATTTAAAATAAAATCTAGTTTGGAATTTTATTTTCAACAGGATTAGGTAAGTATCATTTATTATTTTTAATATACATTTTTGTAAATCGTTTTTTAGCAAAAAAAAGTGTTCAATAAATTAAAATATGTTAACACATGTTACGAATGTTTAACACATTGAGTGGCACGCAATGTGTTAAAGTGCCGATCCGTTCTGGATGTTGGCGATCATCATGACTATCTTGACTTTGTTTACCGCAGCGCGGAATAGTTCAGCGGTTATACCACCAGTGTTATACCACTTTCGTAAATTTTGAAGCCACTAAATGCGTCTTTTCCCGGTTCTCTTTTACCATTTATCTTAACTTGTAGAATCAGTTGGAGAAGGCCATAAAGTTCTTGATTACTCATTATATGTACTAGATATTATAATTTTTTAGTTTTGATGATCATGAGAATTTTACACTCTTTCCCCTTTCTACGCAGGACTTCCACATTGGTAATTCGGTCAACCCGGGATATACGTAAGATGCGCCTGTAACACCACATTTCGAAAGCTTTGAGCCGATTCATAGATGCAACAGTTAGTGTCCACGCTTCCATTCTGTAGAGCAGAAGTGTGAATATGTAGCATTTCAACATAGGGTATTTTGTTTTTAAAGATATGTCTCGACTGTTGAAAATGGGTCTCATTCTAACGAATGCTGCTTTTGCTTTTATTATTCGCTGTGTAATTTCTGTTGAGTGGTCCCATTGGCTATTTAAATTGGTGCCCAGATATGTAAATTGCTCGACTCTTTAGATATTCTGTTGGTTGGTTGTAAGTTGAGCGTTAAGTATTGTTTTTTTACTAATTGTTATAATTTTGGTCGTCTTTATGTTAAGAGCTAGTCCGTATCTGGTGCTGACTTCTGTTATGCGATTTGTTAATATCAGGTATCAGATTGTAGATCATTCAGATATTCGGCAAAAAGTATGGTGTCATCTGCATATATAATGTTATTCAACCACATAGGCGTAACCAGGGGGGGGTTTTGGGGGTTATAACCCCCCCCCCCCATTGGGATGTACTTTGAGCTGTATACGCTTAACAGCATAACCCTCAGAGACCTTCCAGTAGTTGTAACCCCCCCCTTAGGATCATCCTGGTTACGCCTATGTTCAACCATTCACCATTTATTAATTAAAATTCTTTTTGTCCAACCGTCTAAAGCTTCCTTAAATACTCCCTGTTATCTTGCAATTTTATCAGTTAACTGGTCTTCTATTTTGATTTTGGCTGTTTGATTGTAATAAATGTATCTGATAATTCACAGATTGTTGTTGTCTATTCCAGTTTCTTGCATTAGAGGTGTTACTCTGTCAAATGATTTCTGGTAATCGATAAAGCATACGTATATCTCACAATTTACATTCCTACATCTCTGAAATAGTACTTATACAGCAAAAAGGCCTCCCGTGTTTCCAGAGCATCATGAAATCCGAATTGTGTTCTTGTTAGTTATTCCTAGTATTTTGTATATACTCTTTTGTGAATGACCTTTAGAAATGTTATAAGTAAATGGTTCATAAGGCTTATAATTCTACAGTCTTCGCACATTATCGCAATGGGTTTTTTGTAAAATTTATAAAAGTTTATTCTAGCCATTTTTGGGGAATTATGTAGTTTAGTTGTAGTCGTAGTCCATTAGTTTTAAGAATTCTGAATGAAAATTATCAGGACCTACTGTTTTACCATCTTTGGTTCTTTTGATGGTGTACTTTACTTCTTCGATTGTAAGTGGAGGTTCAGATTCGCAATTGGTGTTTGTTGTGATGCCAGTGTTACTTCGTACATCTTGAAAAGTTTTTTACACGCATTTAATCCAAATATACCTTTTTTTGTTCTACTTCCAATACAGCGAATCCGTTTATTGAAATAGCCTTCCTGCCAAACAAAAGTATTCGTATAACCGGGATATTCCAATATCCGATCATTGGTGGCTAGTAGAAACGTTTCGGAATTTCAAACTTTTATTCTTCAATCCGGCATATTCCTATAACCGGTAATCTAACAAGCGGGTTCGACTGTACTGTTTCCTTGATTATCTGTCTGAAATCCAGTGTTCTTGTGTTTATATAAGCCTGCAGCTTCTTTGGGTCTTTTTATGGAGGTTACGAATCATGTTTTTGTTGTAATGACTCTATCTCTGTACATTTCGAACTTAACTAATTTTTTTTGCTATTTTAATAGCCCTTTTTATTTCGTTATTTATTTTGTTTTGTTGTTTTGTAGTAATTCTTATTATCCTTAGCCTTTTTTCTGTCTTTCATCATACACAGAATCTCCTCTGTCATCGATTCCTTTTTGTTTGTTCTTTCAGGTCTTAAGTATTTCTCTGTTATTCCTTGACTCAATTTGTGTATCTTTTCTAATTCTACGTCTCTGTGTTATCTATTTCTGCATAAACCCACGCTTCTTTTTTTAGGCGGTTTTGTACTTAGGCTTTTCCTTTAACGTTTCATTTCACAGGTTCTCTAATATCGTATATCTATATTTTCCACAATCAAATTGTTATTATGATATTATAAATACGATAGAACAAAAACGTATTATGTTTCTTGTAAATTATGTTTATTTTTAGTTTTTTTTTGTAGATAAAATCAATGAAATTTGAATAAGTGTCTCTAGGTTGTTGCATAGTCCTTAAGATTGTAATTGAAATTCATGATGATCAATATCCAAAACACGCAAGTCAAAATATCACGCAACCTATTTAATGTATGCGACAAACAGTTTTGCAAACATTGACAAATAATAACACTATTGTGATATATTTGTATTTTATCATAAGATTTCTAAAAGATTAACAGTCAAAGTCTGAAGAAAATACTAAAATACTGCAATGTTAACATCTGACCCGTAACAAATTGTAGTAATTAGTAATAATTAAAGATAACACTTCCTATCACATTATAAACATTCAAGTTTATAGTTGAGTTGGAAAATTTAGATAATATTGCGAATTTTGATTACATCATGTCCATGTAACTTAAAACTTGCGCGAGTGCAGTCAACAAAGTTAACGCTTATCAATTGATGTGCATTCAATATTCAATGTTATTCAAAGGATGACTTGTTTTTATTAGTTTGTTTATTTCAATGTTTATGTTCGAATTTAAATTTTCGATTAAGGAAATTTAAAAACAAACATTAAACCAGTTGATCTCTCCCTCTTCAATCCTGACCCATTGGAGGGAGTGTAGTGGTCGACGTGATGTCGTGTATTATTGTCCGTCTCCAAAGATCTCTATCTCTGGTCATTTCTTTCAACTCATGCATAGATCTTTTGCAACTCCTGTAATTTGATCGATCCATCTTGTAAGGGATCTTTGCTTGTATAATGAGTCTTTCCATGTTTTCTGTGTTTGCTCTCATAATAATATGTCCAAAGTATTTTAATTGTTGGAGATAGACTGTATTGGAGAGTCGTTGGCTAACTTTAAGCTTGTGATGATATCGGGTAACAAATTCAGGATTCGTTTTTTAAGATATTTATTTTAAAGCCAAAACATACCAGATAAGGTAATTAGCGTTAATTACTTGTTACATTTACGTGTTAATTACATTCTCCATTGTTTAAATTTTTTTAAATTAATGTAGTAATAACTCCGAAATTATAGCATTTCTCTCTCTCTCCTGTCGTTTCCCCATTACTGAGGATCGTGATTTCTTCCAATATTCCTAACAATGTTTCTCCATTGGTCTCTATCTTCAGCTGCGCAGAATGAGTTTCCAGCTGAATGCTTTATTTGGTCAGACCATCTAGTTGGTGATCGTCCTCTTGATCTTCTCCCCGGAACGTTTCCAGAAACAATTAATCTCTCCAAACTGTCGTCACCTCTGCGAACTACGTGACCAAAGAATTGCAGAATTCGTTGCAGACATATTGTGGACAGCCTTTTTTTAATATTGAGTTGGTTTAGAATGGAAACGTTTGTCCTATGAGCTGTCCAAGGTATGCGCAGCATTCTTCTCCAGCACCACATCTCAAAGGCATCAATTTTTTGGCGCTCGCATGCGCGAAGAGTCCAAGTCTCTGCTCCGTATAGAAATATTGAGAATACAAGGGCATTCACCAGTCTCATCTTGATATTTTGAGAGATAGATCTGTCTTTCCAAACTTTAGTTAGGCGACTCATCGCATTTTTTGCCATACCAATACGTCTCCGAACTTCTGCTTCACAGTTACCATCGAGTTATACTAGACCCGAGATAGACAAAGGTGTTTACTATCTGGTATTCCTGTAATATGTTAGTCAGTTGAATAGTGTCAAATCTGTCGACCACCATTATTTTTGTCTTAGCTTTATTGATTTTCAGACCAACTGTATTGCTTTCGTACTCAACTCTTCGCAGAAGATCAAACATTTCTTGCTCATTTGCTTTTATAAGTGTAGTGTCATCAGCAAATCTTAAATTGGAGATTTTCTTACCAGCTACTGTTACTCCACCGGCCCATCCTTCTAAAACCATCCTCATGACATGTTCACCATAAATGTTAAATAAGTCAGGTGACAACACGCATCCTTGTCTAACACCTCTCTCGGTCTTGAATTGGTTTGAGAACTTCTGATCTAGTCGTACTGTCGCTATGTTAGACTGGTATAGATTTTTAATAAGTGTCACCAGGTGCATTGGTGCGCCCATTTCTATTAAAATTGACCACAGATTTATCCAGCTTACACAATCAAATGCCTTTTGGTAGTCAACGAAGCATATAATCATAGGTACTTGAAATTCTCTAGACTTTTCAATGAGTTGTCTCAGGTTCAGGATTTGTTCCCTTGTACCTTTACCCTTTACAAACCCCGCTTGTTCCTGAGGTATTTGGTAATGTAGATAGGTTTTTAATCTGTTTTTGATGATATGCAACAAGATTTTACTAGCATGTGTTATTAGTGACAGTGTGCGGTAGTTTTCACATCTGGTAGTAGTTCCTTTTTTGTGTAGTGGGATATAAATTGAGGTACACCAATCAGATGGCCATTTTCCTGAATTCCAAACAGCGACACAGATAGAATGGATGATATGTAATCCTTTGTCACCTAGTAACTGTAGTATTTCACATGGTATTGAATCAATGCCTGGGGATTTATTTCCCTTTAGTGATTTAATTGCATCTTTGACTTCAGCGAGTAAGACAGTAGGTTCTCTAGGGTAGTCAGAAGGCCACTGATTTTCTGCTGATACCTCGTTATTTTTATATAGCTCGCCACAGTAGTTTCGCCATGTTTCCAATATTTCATCAGTATCGGTCTTTAAATTACCTTCCTTATCTATTACAGACCACGTTTGAGGTTTAAACTCTCTGGTAAGGAGTTTGATCTTCTGGAATAAGTCACTCGGTTCATTTCGACAGCCATGTTCCTCTATCTCTCTGCATATTTGAGAGATGTAATCAGCTTTATCTATGCGGCACTGTTTTCTGATTTCTCTCGATAACGCTCTGTATTCATCGTTTGTTCCGTATCTAGTTTTATGTGCTTTTCTGCGTTGAATCACAGTCCACGTATTATCGGATATCCATGGCTTACGGCCAGTGGAAACCGCTGCCTCACAGTCTTTTGCAGCCTCGATTTCCTTATCTTTGAGATAGATCCAAGTGCTCTCAGGGTCATTATCTACTTGGTCTAAAGAAAGAGCATCTTCTAGGTTTTGTCGGAAGTCATTGATTTTTGATGGACTTAGAAACATGACTTTTCTCTGGGGTCTTCTTTTGGGGACTTTAAAACGAAGTCGAACGTTCAATACCAAGAGTTGATGATCGCTTCCACAGTCTGCGCCAGGATATGTTTTACAGTTGATGGACGACGATTTCCATCTTGATCTTATTAGGATGTAGTCTATTTGATTCCTTGTTCGTCCATCTGGGCTGCGCCATGTGTATAATCTCCGTGGATGATGTTGATATAATGTGTTTGTAATTGTAAGATGTTGTTCTACACAGAACTCCACTAGACGGTCACCATTCTCATTTCTCTGTCCTAGTCCATTTTTGCCCAGCACTCCTTCAATATTTTCATTAGATGACCCCACTTTGGCGTTAAAATCTCCTAAAATTATGACGAGTTCACGATTCGGAATTATAGCATTTATAGCATTATAGCATTTAGGTATAGAAAATATCATATAATCAGTATCTCTTAAGGATTCCAAAACTTAAAAAATATACAGGGTGTTCCATTTGAAATAAGAAAGTTCATTAGATTTCCAGAAAAACGGAAAATTTGACAACAATGTAATTACCACTATAATATCGGCCGCATTAAGAGACCCTTACTCACCAAAATCTATAAAAATCGCTCTAGCGGTTTCTGAGAAAATAACGTGTTGCCAGACTTTCTCGCAACCTTGTATAATTTTATAATAACACACAGGTCTGGTCTGAGCATGTTAGCAGAAAAAGGAATATTTCTAGATTTTGGCCAGAATATCATTTAACTCATTGTTGATGCCGATATTGGTGCTTTATCCTCTTTAGTAAATATTATAATAAGAAGCATTGAACATCACGATGACACAGTTGGAAGACATATTTGTTAACAATTTTTCTTCTAACAACTTTTTGTAGTTGAAAAATTCAAATCATCATGTTAACTATTCGATTTTGTTTGCGACTTCCATCTCACATAAGAGCCACCCACAAACTTGCTTCGTTCTCTGCTCCCATAATGCTTCAACTCTTATGAATTTTATTTACAGTGGCTACTTGCTTTTCAGTTACATATATAGGGTGAGGCAGATAAAGGGCCTATTAGAAATATCTCGAGAACTAAAGACAACTGAATTATGAAAATTCGAATAAGGGGGTTTTGAAGACTGATCTATTTAATGAAAATGTTTTCATCTATTTAGTACTTCCGGTTATACCGGAAGTTGCTATTAACTTCGTTTTTTTTAATGGGACACCCTGTATATTTTTACATTTTTGGATTCTCCTCGATTTCTTCTTTCTTAAAATATAGGTTTTGTAACATTATACAGGGTCGGTTAAAAGATAATTACGTTTTCTTATTAATTTCGTAGCGATATTCACACTAGTGTTGCCCAAAATCGGTCTTGGTCTTGCAGTCTTGGTCTTGTTCTTGCGTTTTCGCAAGACCAAGACCAAGACCAAGACCGCCTAATTTTAGCAAGTCCAAGACCAAGACTTACCGTGCAAGACTTGAGCAAGAACAAGACTAAGCCTGCGAGACTCTTGCGTCTTGCAGTTAGAACTGAGGGTCGTTTTAGGGAGTATATAAGTTCGGCTATATTCTTAGATACTCTATGAGAAACAAAAAATTGTATCAAAAATTTTGAAAATTGGACTTATGCGCATTACGAACAATACCATAAACATACATAGCGAATCAAAATATCCATTAAAAGAACACTCGACACATTTGACATGTACTGAGAGGTCATTATTATAATGTAAAAATAAAATTTTTTAGTCATACATTCTTTCTCAGCAGCAGTGGCGTAGCTAGCCCCACAGGGGCCCCGTATCAAAGATTTTCGCGGTGCCCTTTTCAAGAACTGATATAAGGTAGTGCTAGAAAATGTTCGATGGAACACCGTACTGTGAATGTGTACTCTTTTGTATGGTGTCTAAGGTTAGACTTTAACGGATACCCTTCTCAAAAACCTGGGAGCCTTTGAAACCTTGGTGTATCGGAGGATCCTACGAATAAGTTGGGTGGATAGAGTTCGTAACGAAGTTGTTATACATTGGAGGGGAAAAATTACGGGAAGTCATCAGAACAGTAAAAACTCGCAAACTTGAATATTTTTTGGCCATGCTATGAGGTGCTATGTGCTATCCGTATTATACTACGGGATGGAAGCGTAGACACTGAAGAAAATTGACGTGAGAAGACCGGATACATTCGAGATATAGATGTACCGAAGAGTGCTGAAGATCTCATGGGTAAATAGAATAACCAACGTAGAGGTAATGAGACAGACGTATGCATAAGGAAAGAGAAGTACTTCTAATAATTAAGAGAAGAAAACTGAGATTAATATATGCGACATGTGATGAGAGGAGATAAATATCTAATACTCCACTTCATTATGTAAGTTAAATCCAGGAAAAAGATTTATAGGAAGCTGATAGCTAATTTAACTCATGGCTGAAGAATCTTAGGGCATAGTTGGATGTAGTAACAACGAATTACTTAGAGCCGCACTCTCAAAAGTAAAAATCGCTTTGATGATTGCCAACCTTCGAAGCGGAGACGGCACCTAGAGAAGAATGCGCCACCCAGAGAATTATAATATAGTCCATTTAATAATAAAAGGCAAAGGAGACGGAAGAAAAGGGTCAGGTCGAAGAAAAACGCCATGGCTTAGAAACTTAAGAGAGTGGTTTGAGAAACTCCAGCTTCCATTTTCCGAGCTGCCGCCAACAAAATTACTATAGTCAATTTGATAGCCAACACTCGATAATCGAACACGGCACATGAAGAAGAAGACATGTGTGAATAATTTTATTCCACTTTAAAATTCCTGAAATTCAATTACTCATCAGTACAAACTAACCAGCATCTGAAAGAATTACTAAGAAGTGCTGTCACCATTTATTCACTAAGATTTAAAGAATTATCAAAAGAAGTAAAATAAATTTATAATATTTAAAATTAGTACAAATAGGTTGTACTTTTATTTACACGTGTTCAATAAATATTCTGTACAAAATTCTGTAAAAAAATTTTTAACTCCTCTTTTGCATTTTTTAATACGCATTTAATGACGGCTTCTAAAAAATTTCAAATTTCTATCAAAGAATATCAAGGACTTTGGTCACCCCTGTTACAGACGACAATTAGATAAGAATTAATTATTGTTTCATTAGTAGATAGAGATCTAGATCTAGTACTTACCATTGCAATCTAAATCACTTTGAGAATCTGGTTGATGGAAAAATGAAGAAATTTTGGGTATTATCTTCTTCAAAACTTCTTCCTTTTTTTGTTTCATTTTTCTTTTCATCGCTCCACTCAGCTACACTCTTTTTATTTCACTAATTTTTTTCACTTCACAATATTTTCAGAATTTAAAATTTAAACTTTCTGAATCGACTGCACAAATTGAACCTAATAAACCTAATAAACTCTAATAAACCAAACTCAAAAAATAGATTTGAAAACAGATTCAGTTTTTTCAACAACACTTGTTATATATATGCCAAGGGTGACTGGACAATGAAAAAATGGGCTAAACAATAAATAGATTAAGTACACGAAAATATACCCAAAACAATACATATACACACTGTTCCAAATCGTCAAGGATTAAGCGATAACAAAAATTGCAATTTGGCCATTTTACAGTGTGTCACCGCCAACGGTAAATGAACCATGAAGAGTACCTAACTTGAAAACAAAAACAAAGCTTCTTTGTTGTTATGGAATACGACGGCAAATGATACAATATTAGAGATATCCATTACACGAAAAGGTCGACATCCAAACAATACACTGTTTCAAAGCGTTTTATTAGGGAAATTGTAGAATATTTTGTTCAATTTTTTAAATGGAAGTTTTGTTTCGACATGCAGCGCCAAGGCCCCGTATAATATGCCGGATATCGTGTAGACATAATACCGAAATATTATTTTAACGATATAGGTACACTGCTCCAAGAAATTAACGCACCACCCATCTTTATTTATACGTCCATGGCACCACCTTAAAAATGGGTCATTTTTAATGTCTCAAATTTCCTAAACCTGTTGTTATTTAAATTTAAGTGATTTTTTTAAATATTTGGTCTTATTCTATTCTTTATAAATATCGCAGTAATAATAGATATTTTTGCTAGACAGGTCAATTTTGTCAGTGTATACCGGGTGTACCAATCAAACTGTGTTTTCTCTCACTCTGTGGAATATTCTAGCATTATGCTAACTTATTATTCTAGCATGCAATAAGAGCATACTGAAATTAAAGCCCAACTAAAGCCTCATATTTTCTTAACATTATGTTTTTTTATTCATTCACTTATACTGGATAATAAAAAAGTTTGGTACTTTTTTAACTATCCATGTTTTTCATCAATACAGAATATTTTAAATAAGTATGGCAAACTTTAATGGGTAATTCTGCACGAAAAACTAATGACAGTTTACTTCATAAACGTTTACTTTATAAATGCTTTGTTTACCAAATAGGGAGGGGTTGAAATTTTTCTTACAAACTGACGATTTATTTATTGCTCTAAAATCGGCTGAGATACGCAAATGAAATTTTGTGGATTTTAAGAGGTAGTTTTAACTTTAGTTAGTTAGAACATAACAGCGATCACTTTAGATCGTGGGTTCAAACCCCACCCGGTGTCAGTTGTTTAGATATTTATTAATTTGGCTAATCTTTACTATGGCTATGATATTCAAGCTTAAAATGTACCTCTCTGTTACGTTGTTCTAAGATATGCAATAGGCTAATGGGCAACTGCGAGACTTGCAAGACTCTTGCTGCAAGACCAAGACCAAGACCAAGACTGGGAGCGCAATACCAAGACCAAGACCAAGACCAGGTGTACTGACGCAAGACCAAGACCAAGACTGTCTAAGTCTCGTCTTGGTCTTGCATTTGGGCAACACTAATTCACACCCTGTAGGATTGTAGTAGTATGACATAATAAACTCTATTTACGTTCAAATGATTTTTAATATAGTCTACTATTGTTAACAATTATTAGTGTAGCTAAATTTTTAATTTTAGTATACAGGGTGGGTCGAAACTCGGAATGAGTATTTTCTGAGTTTTCTTAAATGGAACACCCTATATTTTAGTATTGTAATAAAATGATATTTCATGGTACTTTTTACTTCTTAAGCATTCCCTATACCTAACTGCTTTAGTTTGTGCTTAATTGTTAATCGCACCAACAATCTTAACTTCGATCGTATTTTGATACCTTAACCACTATTGGTAATTTTAAGTATCAGTATAGAATAATATGTATTTATTTCCAAAAAATTATTTGTGACTGAATATTTTCACGGCCAACCTAATACAATTTCACCAATTTTGTGTTGCAATTAATGTTTGGCTTTAATCACCAATAACTCACAAATTAAAGCAGTTAGGTATAGGGAATGCTTAAGAAATTAAAAAGTACCATAAAATAACATTTCATTACAACACTAAAATACAGGGTGTTCTATTTAAGAAAACCCAGAAAATACTCATTCCGAGTTTCGACCAACCCTGTATACTAAAATGAAAAATTTTACTATACCAATAACTCTTAACAATAGAAGACTATATTAAAAATCATTTGAACATTAATAGAGTTTATTATGTCAAAGTACTACAATCCTACAGGGTGTGAATTTTGCTACGAAATTAATAAGAAAACGTAATTATCTTTTAACCTACCCTGTATAATATTACTGTTGGAGAACTGTATTCTCCACCCAAAATAAACTCTATTTCACCAACAACAAATTTCCGCACCGCCTCTGTAACAACCATAAAATAATTCCATTACGCAGTGAAAGCTTCCAAGAATGTTAATCTCCGCCCTCTCTTTTACCCAAAGCACCCAACGGAAATATTTGTTAACGGGATGAAAGAGCGGGGTGCAACAGTCAGTCAACTATCAACACTCATTAAGAACGTACGCAAAAACCTCTTTTCATTTACGCTTTTAAGAGAATTCTTCACGCCGCAATTAGCAAAAAGCCGGTACAAAGTGTAAATATATGTGTAGTGGCGTCTTGCACGGATAAGTTGTTAACTCAATTGTTCACATGTAAAATTCTATTTCTTGCCCTTTTCAACTTCATTACAGTCATAGCAAAATAGAAAGTGTTTTATTTACATTAACAATTCAACAGGCCAGAATTACAGCATCTTACGGTTCATTAAAAGTTCTCCTCTTAGCTATCGAAGGCTTAGCGACACATTGAACTTACTGCAAGTGCAAAACGCTGGAAAGAGACATTGGAACTACTCCAAACTCTCCATGAAGGAATGTTGAACACCGGCGTCCCTCCATTTTGTTCCTCCGAGACCGGATTTTATTTCTAAGAGCCGAATTTGGCCCTTAGAGCCACATTTGATCCATCGACCGAACTTTTCTGGCCAAAAAACACTCAATTCAAGTTTCTATCTAATTCTATTATTTTGTTAAAAAACATTTCTGGCTAATGCCAACTCTTTCTAAAAGACATTATAAGTGTTGCGTTTTTCGGATATTCTCGTCGAATAGACAATAATTCCAAGAGACAAAGTGATTGCGTTATTTATTCTACGGACAAATAAACATTCTGTGAACAAAAACAGTGATAATAGTTTACTTCAAGAAGTGGTGTTCAAGGACTAGCTGATTCCAGGAAAAGCAGCCCACATTCAAGTACCAAGAGCCCAGGGGTGACGTACAAAATAAACTTTTCTATATATTGTAAATTCAAAAAGTTAATTTTCAAAGATCTCTTGCGAAATGATACTCTAATAAAGTTAAACACTATTTAAAGAACTATTCAGGGTTGAATTTTTGGTTTAATATTGCATGCTTGTTAAAATTCAAAAATAAATAATAATTTCATTCAAAAATAAACAAATTAAAGTTATTACAATGAGCAAAAAAGGTTTAAGTAAATTATTAAACAAAAAGCATTCAATTCTGGATTCTGTTAATAGAATTCAAACGTGGCTAGAAGCAAACCATGACTCGGAAAAAGATGTTTTCCCATTCAAAACAAGAGAAGGTCGATTACAAGACCTGTTCTCTGATTACAATAACGTACAGGATGAAATTGAATTCCTGGACGATTCTCAAAAATGTGATCGTGCCATATTTGAAGAAAATTATTTTGCGGTTCTGTCAAAAATACAAAGTTCAATTAGAGCATTGGATATTACCAATACAGGGAGCGTCGCTGCCGCTAAGCAAGTGGCCGTAAAGCTCCCGGAAATAACCATATGCAAATATTCCGGGAAAATAGGGGACTTCGAAAGTTTTTTTGAGCTCTTTGACACACTGATAATACAAAATCAGTCCCTTTCTGACATCCAAAGGTTTCTTTATTTGAAAAGTTACCTACAGGGTGATTCTCTTAAGTTGGTGGATTCTTTGAAAGTCACAAATGAAAATTTTTCGATTGCTTTAGATATTCTAAAGAACCGCTATCAGAATAAGGTCACAATCATAAATTCTTACTTAACAGAAATTATAGACATTCCTACACTGAGAAACAGCTCACCGCAAGCCCTCAGAAATTTTCTAACTACCGTAACAAAAAATATGCAATTGCTAAAAAATTTGCAATTTTCAAGTAAAGAGCTCATTGATATAATTTTAGTTTTCCTGCTAGAAAGCAAATTAGATTTTTCAACAAGGAGACTTTTTGAAACTGAGCGAAATCATTCAGATGTACCAAAATTAGATGTTCTTCTTAAATTTCTTGAAAAAAGGTGCATTGTTCTGGAAAGCCTGGAAAATACAAATCCTAGGCAAGCCAAAAACGTAAAAGTTTCACATCATGCATCCAGTAATAACACATCAGAGGATTCAGATAAAAATAATACGTCAAATAATTTAGTTTCTGACTTTTATTGCATTTTCTGCAAAAAGCAAGGTCATAAAATTTACAAATGTCACTTTTTCAAAAACATTCAGCATGATGACAAAATAAAATTCGTGAATTCAAAAGGTCTCTGCGTAAACTGCCTAGGTAGGCATAATTCTAAAGATTGTTCATCAAAACATGTATGTACCGTTTGTAAAAGGCGCCATAATACAACTTTGCACATTCTGGCACCAAATAATAATTCGGGGTCGTAAAAATGAAAGTCCGTCCACTTCTACAAATTCAAACAATTACGAACGCGAACATTCGTCAAATTCAAACTTTCAAGGTCCTTCGTTTCAAGGGCAAGAACCGTTTACAAATTCCTTTTCTGCTTTGTCCGTAAAAAATTTAAACATACTTCTAGCTACGGCAAAAGTAACCATTTTCGACAAAAACGGGAAACCTTTAACGGCCCGATTGTTACTCGATACGGGAAGTCAAAATAGCTTTTGTACCCAGTGTCTCGCTGATAGGCTGAGCTACAAGCCATATGACATATCTCTAAACATTTCTGGCATAGGCCAAAGTAATTCGGTTTCAAAAAAGATGGTCAACATAAAAATGCATTCTAACTATAATAAAAAGTCTTTCAAAATTTCATGTGCCATCTTAGAAAATATTACTTGCAATCTTCCACAGTTCCGCATTCTTACAAAAAAATTACCAATTCCAAGGAACGTTTTTCTCGCCGACGATTCATATTACAAACCTAGTCAGGTAGACATCTTGGTTGGGGCTGATTTGTACTACGACTTAATTCTTCCTGACATAATTCCTCTGGGCCCTAGGCTTCCAATTTTGCAGGCTTCTCATCTGGGGTACCTAATAGCCGGCGTGATTGCTCCTCACTTGACGGCACCTACAGTAGCAAACAATGCTTCTGGAGATGTTGCTCTACTTTCTACGTGTAGCACGGACGAGCTGCTCACGAAATTCTGGAACATGGAAGAACTTTCTCAAAAACCTATTCTGTCGGAAGCTGACGAGCTGGCCGAACAAATATTTCAAACTACAACAAAGATCCTTGAAAATGGACGCTTTGAAGTAGATATTCCATTAAAAAGTGCACAAGAACACCAATTACTGGGTGATTCATTTTCTATAGCCAAACGGCGTTTTCTGTCGCTCGAAAATAAATTCCAAAAAGATAAAAAATTATTTTTCGAGTACAAAAATTTCATTGACACATATATTTCTTTAGGGCATGCTGAATATGTACCTCTTTCGTTCGTAAATGAAAATTCGGACAAAAAATATTTTATTCCACATTTATGTGTCATCAACGAACAAAATAAAAGTACAACTTTGCGTGTCGTCATGGACGCTAGTTGTAAAAGCTCTACAGGAAAAAGTCTGAACGACATTTCATTAAAAGGGTATCAGGTTCAACCCGATTTATTCGACATTCTGGTTCGTTTCAGGCAATACAAATTCATATTTTCCTGTGACATTCAAAAAATGTTTCGACAGACGTGGATCAACAAAGATCAACGCTTTCTACAAAATATTCTGTGTAGGGATGATACACACGATTCTATAAAATGTATTCAATTAAATACTATCACATACGGGACGAATAGCGCCCCGTTTCTTGCGACGAGAGTCTTGCAAGAAATTTCAAATAAAAATAAAGTTCAATTCCCATTGGCCTCGCATTTTCTCGAAAACCAATTCTACGTAGATGATGGTTTATGTGGGTCAAATAATATTCAAAAATTGCTCGAAATACTTCAGCAATTAAATTCTGTTCTAAACCGCAATGGGTTTACTTTACATAAATTCCATTCAAATTCATCCATATTCCTACAACAAATCAACACAGAACATTCAAAAAATACGACTCAGGAATATGACCTAAATTTCGATTCCACTTCCAGTAAGGTTCTAGGCCTAAAATGGGACCCTGCGGAAGACCAAATAACAATTTCCGTCCCCGAAAATAATTTCTGCCCACCAATAACAAAAAGAAAAATCCTATCTGCGTTAGCGCAATGTTTCGACCCTCTGGGACTCATCAATCCGTTTATTGTTAAAGGCAAAATGCTTATGCAGAAACTCTATCTGCAAAAAATTCACTGGGACACAGAAATTTCGGACAAAACTATTCTAAACGATTGGAACAACTTTCTACAGGACTTGTCACAATTAAAACAATTAAAAATTCCTCGTTTCTATTTTTCTGAAAAAATAATTCTGAAGGTTGAGCTTCATGGATTTGCAGACAGCAGCATGGCAGCTTATGGCGCATGCGTATACCTAAGAACTTTCTATTCGGATGAGACCATCTCTTGTGCATTAGTTTCTTCCAAATCAAGGATAACTCCGTTAAAGACGGTAACACTTCCTAGGCTTGAGCTGTGCGCAATGGTTCTTCTTTCAAAACTTGTTGCAAAAATAATTTCTATCTTTGAAAATCAATCTATAAAATTTCATTCAGTCAGCCTCTGGTCAGACTCCCAAGTAGCTCTGTCGTGGTGTAAAAGTCATCCAAGTCGGTGGTCGGTTTTCGTGGCTCACCGGGTAGCTCTTGTCCAAGAGTTGACTCAAAACTTTACATGGCTTCACATAAAGTCTGCGCAAAATGCCGCAGACCTTCTTTCTCGAGGAATGTCTGGTTCTGAAATTCTCAATAGCGACTTCTGGTGGCAAGGTCCCAAATGCTTGCGAGATAAAAATTTCAATGTTTCCAATCTAGTAAATGACAAAGTTCTCGAAAACCTGCCCGAGGAAAGAAAAATAAGCCTCGTGGTAAATTCTAATGTGGAAAATTTCTGGATAAAAATTTTCTCACGTTTCTCAAATATTTCACGCTTAAAACGTACAGTAGCGTACGTATTTCGTTTTATTTCTAATTGTAAAAAACAAAAACTTTCTGAACCTCTTTCTGTTGCGGAGTTAAATTATGCAATGGATTTCATCATCAAGCAAATACAGGGTGATGCTTTTTCCAAAGAAATTTCGGCGCTTAAAAATAACAAATTTATTTCGAATAAAAACTTCATGTCACTAAAACCATTTTTAGATTCTTCTAATTTTCTCAGAGTTGGAGGCAGACTTACGAACTGTCCCGACATAGACTATTTGCAAAAACATCCGATACTACTCCCATCCAATAATCCTATCGTCAATCTTATCATCAAAAATGAACATCTCAGATTGGGACATGCTGGTGCGCAAACAGTTCTCTCAAATCTTCGTTTGAAATTCTGGGCTCTCAATGGTCTAAAGGAAGCAAAACGAATCATTCGCAACTGTACCATATGTTTCCCATTTTCGTGTGATCCTGCACAACAGCTTATGGGTAATTTACCTGAAGATAGGTTGTCCATTACAACAAGACCCTTTCAAAAAGTGGGTGTAGATTATGGTGGACCCTTTCTGTTAAAATCTTCTTCACTCCGAAAAGCGCCAAAAATCAAGGCATACATAGCCATTTTCTAGTGCATGGTGACCAAAGCTGTGCACATTGAGGTTGTTTCTGATCTAACAACTTCTTCCTTTCTATTAACACTTAAGAGATTCATTTCCCGACGTGGTAACCCAACCGTCATTTACAGTGACAATGCCACATGTTCTTCTGGTGCAAAAAACCAACTCTATGACTTATACAAATATTTTCAAAATAAGTCTAATTCTCAAACCATTATGGAATACCTTTCTGAAAATCAAACCTCATGGAAGTTTATCCCCCCTAGATCTCCTCATTGGGCTGGGCTCTGGGAAGCTTCAGTAAAAAGCGCAAAATATCATATGCGTAGGCTAATAGGCTGTTCTTCTTTCACTTTCGAACAGTTTTACACTGTCATGGTTCAAATTGAAGCTGTGATGAATTCAAGGCCTATCTGTTCCATGTCCAGCGACCCTTCAGATTACACCTTTCTCAGTCCTGGGCATTTTATAATTGGCTCCAGCCTGTCAGCGCATCCTGAGCAAAACTTACAAAAAATTCCGGAAAATAAACTATCCATGTTTCAGCAAATTGCAAAAATACAACAAAGTTTCTGGAAAAAGTGGTCTGTTGATTACTTGAACCGGTTACAAAATTTACGGTTACCAAAATGGTCCCGACCAAGGGAAAACGTAAAAGTCAATGACTTAGTTCTTCTGAGAGAGGATAATGTACCTCCTCTAAAATGGCCTTTAGCACGGGTAGTTGATACAATGCCCGGGCAAGATGGCAAAGTCAGAGTGGTCAAGTTGAAGACCATCGATGGTCAATTCACAAGGGCAATCTCTAAAATTTCGGTTCTCCCTAATCAAGGTAAAGAAGAGTAGGTTAGACCACAAGGCTCTAACGCCGGGGGGAATGTTGGAGAACTGTATTCTCCACCCAAAATAAACTCTATTTCACCAACAACAAATTTCCGCGCCGCCTCTGTAACAACCATAAAATAATTCCATTACGCAGTGAAAGCTTCCAAGAATGTTAATCTCCGCCCTCTCTTTTACCCAAAGCACCCAACGGAAATATTTGTTAACGGGATGAAAGAGCGGGGTGCAACAGTCAGTCAACTATCAACACTTATTAAGAACGTACGCAAAAACCTCTTTTCATTTACGCTTTTTCGAAGAGAATTCTTCACGCCGCAATTAGCAAAAAGCCGGTACAAAGTGTAAATATATGTGTAGTGGCGTCTTTCACGGATAAGTTGTTAACTCAATTGTTCACATGTAAAATTCTATTTCTTGCCCTTTTCAACTTCATTACAGTCATAGCAAAATAGAAAGTGTTTTATTTACATTAACAATTCAACAGGCCAGAATTACAGCATCTTACGGTTCATTAAAAGTTCTCCTCTTAGCTATCGAAGGCTTAGCGACACATTGAACTTACTGCAAGTGCAAAACGCTGGAAAGAGACATTGGAACTACTCCAAACTCTCCATGGAGGAATGTTGAACACCGGCGTCCCTCCAATTACAAAACC
Source organism: Diabrotica virgifera virgifera (assembly GCF_917563875.1). Classification (NCBI taxonomy): domain Eukaryota; kingdom Metazoa; phylum Arthropoda; class Insecta; order Coleoptera; family Chrysomelidae; genus Diabrotica; species Diabrotica virgifera. The sequence goes on from NC_065445.1 coordinate 191,095,032, forward strand.
TTATATTTTAAGAAAGAAAAAATCGAGGAGGATAAAAAATGTAAAAATATATAGGGTGTCCTATTTAAAAAAACGAAGTTACTATCAACTTCCGGTATAACCGGAAGTAGCAAAGAGAAGAAAATATTTTCATTAAATAGTTCATACCTCAAAACCCTTGTGTTCCAATTTTCATGATTCTCTTAGCTTTAGTTCTCGAGATATTTTTAATATGCCCTTTATCTGCCTCACCGTGTATATGAAACCTAATAATCTGCCGGCGTAACAGAACTTGTTTAAGCGTAACAGTGTTAACCTTGTTTGAAACCTGGATGCTCATTGGAAAGTAGAAGTCTTTAAAATGCGAATAAAGACTTTGAAAAACATAGCTGGTTAAGGCAGGTAGACGTAAAGACGAAAGAGACATAAGATATGAAAAAGTTTTCCGAGACACTAATTTAGACAGTAAGGGAACTATATTTAATAATTCAGTCCAAAGTTTAGCCCATGTTGACGATGTGGACCATGAATAAGAACCATGGCGAGGACCACGTAAATCATAACCAAGTTAATAGTAGCTGTAGAACGACTTAAATTATATATGAATCAAAATAAAACCAAATTGATGCCGATTTACAAAAATATTGATATGATTAACACGGGAGCTGGAAATGTTGACCCAGATCTTATTGATAATCACCAAAACTTTGAAACGGTCAGAGTTCATAATATATTATATCTACTAACATGGGTTGCTGTCGCCAGGGGAGTACAACGGCCTCCTTTATTCAGATGGACTTACCCAAGTTTTTTTTATGTATTTTGACCCGTAGAACACGCATTTTTTGGCTAACACTTGATCCGGATGTCGATAAGATTGTTATAAACTTGAGAGCTTGAGGAATTACATGACATCGATTTCTCACAAAACAAAACATTTTTTGTATTTTTTGGGTCATTCTAAGCAAAAAATGTTCTGACAAGTTTTTTCGTAGGATGCATAGTTTTCGAGATAAACGCGGTTGAACTTTCAAAAAATCGAAAAATTGCAATTTTTGAACCCGAATAACTTTTGATTAAAAAATAAAATAGCAATTCTACTTACCGCATTTGAAAGTTCAAGCCAAATTATACCGGTTTTGACTATTTGCATTGCTAAAAATTTATTTTTTATTGTTAAACAAAGCTATAAACACATAGGTAGTGCTTGAGTGATGTTTTCAATGATCTTTCATTTAAAATCGAACGAGTAGGTAGAGTAGGTACAAGTGCAAGCGAGGCAATTTCTATGTAGCATGCATTAAAACGCATGTATTGGGAACGGGAAAAACTATGGGTTTATAGCTTTGTTTTGCAATAAAAAAATAAATTTTTAGCAATGCAAATAATCAAAAATGATATAATTTGACTCGAACTTTCAAATGCGGTAAGCAGAAATTTTTATTCAAAAGTTATTCGGGTTCAAAAATTGTAATTTTTCGATATTTTTGAAAGTTCAACCGCGTTTATCTCGAAAACTATGCATCCTACGAAAAATATTAAGAACATTTTTTTCTTAGAATGACCCAAAAAATACAAACAAATGTTTTGTTTTGCGAGAAATCGGTTATGTAATTCCTAAAGTTATTTGTTTATAACAATCTTATCGACATCCGGATCAACTGTTACCCAAAAATTAGTGTTCTACGGCTCAAAATACATAAAAACCTTGGGTAAGTCCATCTGAATAAAGGAGGCCGTTGTACCCCCTGGCGACAGGACTATAATAAATAGATCGGTACTCACCGGAGGGACCGCAGACGTTCGGATACAATTAGCGGCTCTTTGCAAAGACAATGACGTCGACTTTGCAAAGTAACAAGACACTTACTCAACACACACACTACGACATTACACCTGAGTTAGTGATAATTTATACAATTACGTGGCTAAAGGTTCTAGTTCTAAACCAAGGCCAGAATCAGAGAAAGAAAAAAATTGCAAATAGGTGTTATCATGGTCTATCAAAGAACATAGCTAACAAACACCTATCTCAAAAAACTCGTATAAGACTAGTTCCCACATATGGGTCAGAGTCACGGAAAGCTTAAGGAACTCATCTCGAGGTCCTTTAGGGGCCTCGACCATCTCGAAGAACAGCGATAATGATGATGAGGCTCGTGTACGCAATGAGAAGTTTCTTCAAAACCGCGAAAGTTAATTACCTACCAATTTGAAACAAAATTTCAAGACTTCAATGCAATTTCAAAATATTTAGATACTTACATAGTTTCAGTATGTCTTTTAATATAGGTTGTGAAATAGTGAAACTTTTTATTCCTTAAAAACTCAAAACAAATATACAAGTATGTTTTTTTGCATTTCATGGAAGCGTTACGTTGACTATTTCACCCGTTTGAGTGCTTTTATTAGATCAATAAATTTTAGCAATCTATTCGTGTCATTTCTTAGATATTCGTAAGCCTAGGCATTGGACTATTTAAGATATAGTAAATCATTTTCAATAGGTACTCTAAAATATTTAGTCCATCGGTTGGTATGTATGTATTTAGTATCGCTATCATACGATCTATTGGCCATTAATAATATTTAACTTATACAATGCAAAAAACTGCATACCGTTTTTATCGCTACCAATCCTTCCTAATGACCAACTCTGCCTTGGTTGTAAGTACTGGCACTACCTTCTCCGCATCGCATATTCATAAATAAATCCATACGAAATTACCTTATATAATTCCGAATTACCATAGTAATATAAACAAAACCATTTTCTTATCTCGCAAATAGAAATTACAACAGAGTGCATTATTGTGCGTGGGTACTTCCACTTGTGGATATAATTGTTAGACCAGTCAATTCGCAGTTTTAACGTACAGTATATGTAGAAACGTTTTGTAATCACTAAAGTAAATAGTATAGTCCATGCTTTGCTAATTATGAAATTATGAAAGCTTTCTGATTCTGTCCTTATTCAATATCCTCATAATACATCCTCAAGCTGAGAGTTTTATTTACGCTGACGATCTTGGTGCCGCTGTTAACGGGAAAACCTTCACACAGATAGAATCGACAGTGGAAAAGACTTTCTAGATGATGTTGTCATTATAAACAAAACTCACTAAGACCAAGCCCTGCTAAAAACCGAGTGTGTGCATTCCATCTTAACGCCCATTTGGCCCATGTAAAATTGAATGTATCTTAGGAGGGTCAACATACTGACAGATCCAAATATCTTGGAGTCGTACTAGACCAATCACTAAAATATAAACACCACTGTAAAAGCACAAAGCAAAAGGTTGTACGAGAAACCACCTTCTTCGATAAATTTTAGGAAGCAAATGGAGTGCAAAGTCACACCACAGGTCTTAAAGTCAACGGCCGAAACCTTGCGTTTCTCAGCAGAAGAATATGCCTGTCACGTGTGGAGTAGATCTAGGTACGTCCAACAAGTCACCATTGCATTAAACAAAACGTGTAAAATAACTACCGGCTATATGAAATCAACTGCTCTATCTCTATACCCTTATTATTTAACATCTATACAGAGTTAATACATACAATTTTTGATACTAAAAACGTGGCTGAAGTTGACATTTATTGTTTTACCAAAGAAAACAAAATCCATATCCTGGAGTGATTTCTGAACCATCAGCCTAATGAACCAAATTTTAAAATTATACATCAAAGGATTAGACCAGCGGTTTTCAATCTGTGGTACATATCATTATTTGCGGTGGTACACAAAACACAAAAAAATTAATAGAGTAGTACTTAGTAAGTCTTGATAATACAATCTAAAAATATAGGTGGTACCAAAAATAATAAAAATAACTGTAGGTGGTACATGAATCAAAAAGGCTGAGAACCGCTGGATTAGACTGTTTGGTTTGATAAACACAGTTTGGTTTTCGGAATGCAGTGCGTACGACATAGGCTCTCTTTAATATACAAGTGCTATTTTCAACGATGTAAATTGCCACATTTAGGCATGCTTCATTGATTCTCATAAAGCGTTCGATAAAGTAAAGCATGAGAAGCTGATGGAGATATTAACCAACATTGGAATAAACACCTGTGATGTAAGAATGATTAGCAATTTTTACTATCCGGACAGACGCAGGAGAATCCGACGATATCAAATGTGGGGTCCAACAGGGATGTATAATATTTACCACTGCTGTTTAACATATACTCTGAGGAAATATTTCAAATTGAAGCTATGAAAATGCAGCTTTATCGTCGAATATTGAAGATATCTTATACCGACCACGATACTAATCAGGGTGTTTTATTAAGAACACAAAAAGAAAAAGTGCTGTTAACCAGGGCAGCTTTATCCATTAGGCAATATAGGCAGTTGCCTAGGGCGGCACATTATGAGAGGGCGGTGAAAATACTGTATATACAATAAATATTTTTATATAAAAATTATGAATCTGGGTTCTGTCATTAAGGAGTATGAAGCTCTTTCAAATTACTTTACCGCAAGGAAGCCCAAAAATTGTGCAAAATAAAACATATAAGGAAATAAGAAAGAGAAAAAGAAAAATTCAATTTGACGAGGGGGCCGATGATGAACTAAACTTTTCACTTTTCAGCTAGTGATGAGATGAAAATCCACACATTCTATATTATAATCGACACTCTAATAAGAGACCTGAATAGACATCTGGAATCTTATCGACTTATTTATCAACGTTTTCGTGTTATTAACAGATTTGGCAAAATTAAGCAATAAAGAAATTATTAAAGGAGCTGAAAATCTGATACAAAATAAAGACGATCAAGATACTTCATTCGTACATGAATGCATTCACTTAAAGGGTCATTTGGATACCACAATAAAATCACCAATTGACATACGTATCTTACTTAATTGTTAAAGAAGAGTTAATGCAGTCACTGAAGGTGGATATGAGCTATTACCTCCGATTTCGTTGAACCTCCATCGATTTTCATGAAAATTGGCGAGTGGTTAGAGGATATCTCAAGGAACAAAGGTGATATGGTGTCAAATTGCGCTTTTACCCTGGGGTGGATGCCATCCCTTCTCGTGGGTGAAAATTATTTTATTAAAAATATTCCCAGAATTCGATAGAGGGACAAATTCTAAGCAAAATTGGTTACATAAAGTTTTTAGATTTTTAATTAAACTATTAAACTACTAAAAAAAAAGAATTTACAAAAAAGTTATTACCAAAATTGAAGCTAATAAAAAATGAAATAAACTCCTTAGGTACTGGAAAAACGTTTTAATGTTAACTAAAAGTGAGTTATATGAGGTAATCGAATGTATATTTTTTCGGCGAGTACTCAAATCTAAGTATTCAAGCTTAAATAACGGGAAAATGATGCATTTTATAACATAACCTTATTAAACATTTGTCAAAGTACTTAGAAATATCTATCAAATTAGCCCCAAAACAAGTTGATAGCATTAAAATTTAAACAACAAATATTTTTCAAAATTTATCTTTTAAAAATTTTTCCAAAAAAGTTATTGTTTTTTTTAAATAGCTCCGTTAAATTTTATAATATCAGGTCTTTTAAAAACCATTTGAAAGTTAATATTAATCGCTACTAAACCACGTTGAATTTAATCTTTTAAACGCCTTACTTTTTTAAAAATAAAAGGTTAAATGGTCCCGGTTACATGATTCTCGCAGCAAAATTTAAGCTTTAAACGTTTCTATCTGAATATATCTGATACAGAAATAGTAAAAGGGTAAACTATTTGATACAGAAAAAACTAAAATTTGGTTACACATAATCATTTTTTACATATTTGAGTATTTTTGGAGTTACTATCAAAAGAAAACGAAAATTACGATAATTTTAGAAATTCTGATTTCTATAAATTAGGTATATCTTTTTTTTCCAAAAATATGCATTCTCAACCGGTCAAAGTTGTTGAAACCAATAATTATGCTAATATAAAGAAATTCTTTTAACATTATGTCCAGTTGCACTAACAAATAATTGTCAAAAAACTGCCAAAATAAAAACAGAAATTTTAACGATTCTCCCAACAAATATTTTAACCTTTTTCGAAAGAAAAGAAAAGTGTTCTGCCATTATATTTGATGGTAAAAAATTTAATATTTTTCGGGAGAATCGTTCAAATTTCTGATTTTAATTGACAGTTTTTTGACAATTATTATATTTTAAAATAAACGGGCAATCCAATTCAAAAAATTAATCGTTTATTTGTTGGTGCAACTGAACATGTATTATTATAAATTTTAATTTTTATGGAAATGGCGCATGTTTTATTTTTCACTTTTTCCTAAAAAGTTCTAAAAGGTTTTTTTTATTTTCATCATAACTTGCTTAATTGTGATGCTATTAACTTCTACTGGATCTCATTTGATAGGTACTCCGAAGTAATTTGATAAGTGCTTAACAGGTATATTTTATAAAATGCATCGTTTTCCCATTATTTAAGCCTGAATACTTAGATTTGAGTACTCGTCGAAAAAAATATACATTCAATTACCCATAACTCACTTTGAATTAACATCAGTTTAGTCCTTTAAGTGAGGAGTGTATTCAGCTTTTTATTATCTTCGATTTTGGCAATAATAACTTGTTTGTAAAAGCTTATAGTTTTTGAGTTATACGTGAAAACAGCTTTAAAACATGCATTTTTTACGAAAAAATAAAATCTTTGATCTTTAATAACTCAAAAAGTATTGATTTATATTATTAACTTTATATACCTAACAAATTTTGCTTAGAGTTTGTCTCTCTATCGATTTATGGTATTATTAAAAAATAATAATTTTCACCTCCGACAAGAGGTGGCATCCACCACCACGGTAAAAACGCAAGTTGGCATCATGTCACCTTTGTTCCTTGAGGTATCCTCTAACCTAACTATTCACCAATTTTCATGAAAATCGATGAAGGTTCAACGAAATCGGAGGTGAAAACCTTCAGTGACTGCACTAAGTGGACTGAAATATATTTTCCCTAATTTTTACATTGCTTTGCACATTTATTTGTGCATCCCAGTGGCCAACGGGTCCACTGAAAGGTAATTTTCGAAAATGTCAAGAATTAAAAATATTTTCCCATCAACTATGACGCAACAACGTGTTAACAATTTGTCGATTTTGTCAAGAAAAAAATTTTTTTTTGAAAAGAAGTCTCTTATGTGATCGAACTGGAATGATTTTTTTTTTTGTTATAGGTATAGTATAAACATCGTAGTTTAAATCCATTTTTAGTGCATTCTTATTTAAATAAAAATTTCTGCAATTTTTTTGGCAAAAATGGTACATGTTTGAAGGGCGGCTACTAGAGAATTGCCTAGGGCGTCAATTGACCTAAACGCGGCCCTGCTGTTAACCACGATAAAAACAGCCAAATCCAATACCTCTGTCACATGAGAACTTTCGAAAAAGTAGAAAGAGAACGAGGACCTGGAAGGCTGAGGATTTCCTGGCTGAAAAATCTACCTACGTGGTTCAACACAACAACCACAAATCTTTTCAGAACAGCAGTCTGCAAAGTCCTGATTGATATTATGGTCACCAACAACCGACACGGATAGGTACTACAAGAAGAAGAGATTTTGATTGTTGAGAGGGAGGAGTAAACTAGGTAGTCAAGATATCTAACTTGCGTTTCGCAGACGACGCGACGCCGTGACGCTACACTTCTAATCTCTACTCCAGATTAAATTACTAACTTGTAGAAAGTGCAAGTTTCGACGTATGGTTAACTAGAACAAAACCAAAAATATGGTTATTTTAAACCAATAAACCAAACTATTGCTGGGTTAAACGGAGTTTCCCGTATAATATATCTTGGAGCCCTAATAGGCAGTTGTGAACCCAAAATTCGAAGATGCAGACAACAAACAGCAGCAATGACTGAAATAAACGAGGAATGTCGTGATCGCTGATCGCTACGCTATATTACTATCGCACACAAGAAGAGACTCATTTTAAGTCTGATCTTTTCGATATTTTACTACATGCAAAACATAGACAGTCAAAGAATCAGATAGACAACTGCTTCGAATTTTGGCCTACGCGTCGCACGAATGGCTCGGTTCTAGATGCAATCGAATGAAACCTAATCACCGTCTCTCTAGTAATATTGACTCTAGAATTATAAAGTCATTTAGTCATATCCATCGAAGTCATCACAAAAGGAGCGGCTGGTGGTCCAAGGAAGGCCTTAGAGTCAACGCCATGGACAGGCATTATGAAAAAGCTTCTCAACACATACGCGTAACCAGAGGGAGGAGGTTTGGGGGTTATAACTCCCCCATTGGGATGAACTCTAAGCTTTATACGCTTAACACCATACTCCTAGAGACTCTTCAGTAGTTGTAACCCCCCCTTAGGATCATCCTGGTTACGCCGTTGTCTCAACAAACAGTATAGTGAGGCAGTATATGTAAAACATCACCGTGACCGGTAGAGAATTGTCATTAATCAAACTATCCGAGCTATTGAAACTCAATGATGAACCATAACACATCTGCTAAGATGTTAATGGCTATAATAATAATAATTATTAATGATTGTGATGATCCCTATTGTACCGAGCAGCCCGTTTCGTATTACCAGAAAACCGTAGATGTGCAGGCAAACTTTCGATAAAGGAAACCAATTATACGAGTTCGAGGAACCACCAATAACCAGCCAGTTTCAATCAAGGAAAAGACAAGAAGCATTAGCGTCGAACTCCCGTAACTGTTACTCTACACCCGGAGCTATATCATAGAGTGGACTTAGACTGGAGAACCTGACGGACACTCAACCACATATGCATCGGAGTTGATCTTGTAAAACAGAACCTCATTAAATGGGGTATAAAGACATATTGTACTGAAATCAAACTACTATGGTAAAAAATTGGACACCGGCGAAATCCCCATACAACGAGGAGTCAGACAAGGTTGCATTTTGTCGCCAACATTGTTCAATGTTTACTAGGACCAGTTATTTAAAAATACACTTGATAGACAGCCATATGGAATAAAAATCAACGGAGAACTACTTAATGTGATTATATGCACAGACGAGACAGTAATATTGTCAAATAGTCTGAAGGTCTCCAAATTCTGCTTGATCGTATTCACAAGGTAGGAGAGGAAATGGGCATCAAAATAAACTGAAACAAAATCAAATTTTTAGTTTTCAGTCGTGACCCTCATTTAGATGCAGAGCTTCAATTAAACAGTGGCGACGCGTGAATTTTCCAAAGTGTTACCAAACCAGATGTAAAAAAATCTTATTTAAAAAAAATTATTTTGAACCTCCCAAATATAAGTTTTTGTTTTCAATCCTGTGGGATAAAATTAAACAAATCACTATTCCCAGATTATATGTATGTAATTATGTATATGTAACAGGTATAACAATAAATAATAAACAAACTAAACATACACTGTGTGTCAGCCAAATGGAATAAATTCAATAGTCGAACCCGCTTATTGGAATAGCCTTTGTGCAAGGCAAAAGTATTCTTATAACCGGGATATTCTAATAACCGATCATTGGTGGCTAGTCGAAATAAGTGTTACCGAATATACGTAATAATATTATTTACATACTATGCCAATGTGTAGTTTTACATACTATGCCAATATGTAGTTTTATTACATACTATTCCAATATGTATATCATATATGTACCTACATAATCAGTGTATGTAAATGGTTTTAGATATTTTTACGTCAATAATACAGTAGTGTAACTAGTACTTATCTATGTATGTGTTAAATACCAAATTACATTACATGTATGTGAATGAATACATTATACAGGGTGTCCCGAAAAGATTGGTCATAAATTATACCACAAATTCTGGGGTCAAAAATAGGTTGATTGAACCTCACTTACCTATATACAATAGTGCACACAAAAAAAGTTACAGCCCTTTGAAGTTACAAAATGAAAATCGATTTTTTTTCATATATCGAAAACTCCTAGAGGTTTTTTAATGAAAATGCACATGAGGAATTTTTATCACAGCAACATCTTAAAAAAAATTATAATGAAATTTGTGCACCCCATAAAAATTTTATGGGGGTTTTGTTCCCTTAAACCCCCCAAACTTTTATGTACGTTCCAATTAAATTGTTATTGTGGCACCATTAGTTAAACACAATATTTTTAAAACTTTCTTGTCTCTTAGTACTTTTTTGATAAGCCAGTGTTTATCGAGATATTTTGAATATTTGTCGTATCCACCACATATTTGTATATGGTTAAGAATGATTATAGACACCTGTTAATAATCTGAAAATTTATTTATAACTTAAATTTTTTGGTATATTTTGAAAAAGAAGCCATATCTCGATAAAAGTTGACTTATCAAAAAAAGACTAAGAGGCAAAAAAGTTTTAAAAACACTGTGTTTAACTAATGGTACCACAATAATAGCTTAATTGGAACGTACACAAACATTTGGGGGGTTTAAAGGAACAAAACCCCCATAAATTTTTGATGTAAATATAGTAAAAAAGAAGCCGCATCTCGATAAAAACTGGCTTATTGAAAAAATACTAAGAGGCAAAAAAGTTTTAAAAACGTTGTGTTCAACTAATGGTATCACAATAATGAATTAATTGGAACGTACACAAAAGTTTGGGGGGGTAAGGGAACAAAATCCCCATAAATTTTTTATGGGGTGGACAAATTTCACTATAATTTTGTTTTAAGGTGGTCCTGCCATAAGAATGATACATGCCCGTTTTCAATAAAAAATCTCTGAGAGTTTTCGATATATTGAAAAAAATCGATTTTCATTTTGTAACTTCGGAGGACTGTACCTTTTTTTATGAGCACATTTGTACTAAGGTAAGTTAGGTTCAACTGAACTATTTTTGACCCCAGAATGTGTGGTATAATTTATGACCATTCTTTTCGGGACACCCATAATTAATATGAAATGTATGCAATTTGTAGATATGTAAATATTTTCTTATTAAAATACATATATAACAAAATTACTTTTTTTTTCTTGAGAAATTATTGGTAATTATAGCTTTTTCGTTGTTAATCCGTGTGGTCATCCTTAATCCATTGGTTGAATAGAAGTTTTATTGGCGTCAAGAAATGGATTGTTACATTCTTGTTCTTTTCTCTTCTTTTCGAATTTAACAAAGCCATAATTCCATGTTGCAAACAAGTAGGTACTCTCTGAGTGAATTCTAAATAAACTGCTTCTAACAATTTTATAACAGGCAACAGTGCCTTTGTGTAGACAAATAAAAATTATTTTATGACCCATGCATTTGTCGGCCATGCTAAAGATCGAATTGGTATTCTTAACAAAGTAATAAATATTTATTACCCTAATAATATCTAATCCAGCACTACAGGCCGTTGACGACAAACCATAATACCAAACATAATTTAAATTTTTAGTAAATTGTAAAAAAATATATTCTTTGACCTGCAAAATATGCTAATAAGCGGTATTATCTAGTTAGATCCTATTCCAATAAACAGATAAATTTATTAAGGAGTAAATGGAAATGTTTCGGGAACTTGAATTTATATTCCATAAACCGGGATCTTCCTATAACAGGGATTCTAATAAGCGGGTTCGACTGTAGTTCAAATACTAATTGTTTTTTGAAAAATGACTAAATCTGTCGATTAGTATTTCAAATGGAAATTTTTTCATACAATAATAATGTATACAGGGTGTCCCAATTTAGATATATGGCGTCATCATTGATTTTCTTAAATGGCAATACTGTCATTTTGATAGCTATTTGGATAGGATGTGTAAAGTTATACATAACTGCAAAATATCAAATTTTTATTCCTTGCCATTTATAAGATAATAAAAAATAACAAAGTCGTGTCTGTAATTTGGAATAAATTCAATAGTTTAAATACTAATTGTTTTTTTTTTGAAAAATGACTAAATCTGTCGATTAGTATTTCAAATGGAAATTTTTTTCATACAATAATAATGTATACAGGGTGTCCCAATTTAGACATATGGCGTCATAATTGATTTTCTTAAATGGCAATACTGTCATTTTGATAGCTATTTTGATAGGGTGTGTAAAGTTATACATAACTACAAATTTTTATTCCTTACCATGTACAAGATAATAAAAAAAAACATTAAATATCTAAATTGGGACACCCTGTATACATTATTAAAAAATTTCGATTTCAAATACTAATCGACAGGTCTAAGCATTTTTCAAAAAAAAACAATTATTATTTGAACTATTAAGTTTATTCCACATTACAGACATAACTTTGTTTTTTATTATCTTGGAAATATTAAAAAATAAAAATGTAATATTTTGCAGTTATGTATAGCTTTACAAGCTCTATCTAAATAGCCATTAAAATAACAGTGTTGCCATTTAAGAAAATTAACGATGACGTCATTTCTAAATTGGGACACCCTGTATACATTATTATTGTATATAAAAAATTAAGATTTAAAATACTAATCGACAGATCTGAGCATTTTTCAAAAAAACAATTAGTATTTTAACTATTGAATTTATTCCATTTAGCTCACACGCTGTATTATTCTACCTCTACCATAAAATTAATATAAAAAAATGAACAAGTAGGAAAAAGAATAGATTTTGAAAACTATTGTTCATATTTTAATTCTTCCATTTTCAATAATATCATTTTTTTTTTCTTCAAAATTATATATAAAAAAATATACGAGAATAACTTTTCAAGTAGTTGATCAATTACGCAGTACGTAGCAACCTTGTAGCAACACTCTTCCATGTTTAAATGCACGCACACTGTAATCTGTAATAGGTATGTACTAAACTAATGTTACCAATCCTCAAAATGGTGACAATACTGATATACACAGCGTGCCCGCCCGCCGTCTCTCGTCGCTCGAACAGAGCCGTCGCTCCTTCAAAATTTTCAGAAACGAGCTAGTCCCGAAGGATAGCGAGGTTTCTCCTGCGTTACCACTGCCAGTATTGGTAACAGCATATAATAAAGTGCAATGGATTCATTTATCTCGCCAATATTTTCGTGCGTCTAGTTGGCTATTTACTGAATTAGGTACTATTAACAAATATTTTTATTGGTAAAAAATATAAATGAAATTATTTCATAACAGTCATAAAATATTTATTGCAAGATTTTTAACTGTTACCAATTGTAACAGTGGTTACACGGACGCTTCGCCAGTGCAATTAAATGGAGTTCAAGTTGAGAGAGTTCAAAAAATGACATATTTGGGAACTGTAATAACGGACCAACTAAATCCAGACATGACTAAAACTATTTTTATGAAAATGAAGTCATTTCTTTGCAATAACCATCTCAGTTTAGAACTAAGACAAAGAATGGTTAAGTGCTTTGGCTGGTCGGTACTGTTGTATGGTGCAGAGGTGTGGACGCTAAAAAAATATCGATCATGATCATAATTGACGCACAGGAAATGTGGATTCATAGACTGATGCTGAAGATACCTTGGACAGCAAAAAAACTACTGAAGAAGTACTAAGGATGGTGAACAAAGATAGAGAACTTCTAAATACTGTTAAACACCGGAAAATGTCTTTTCTGGCACATATAGTGAGGGGAAATCAATATAAAATATTACAACTGATCCCTAAAGGCAAAATAGAGGGCCGTAGAGGTGTAGGAAGGAAACAAGTTTCTTGGTTCAAAATCATTCGTGAATGGACTCAGATATCAAATTCAAGACAATTATTCCATATTACAGAAGATAGACATGCCTTCGCAATGGTGATACGGCACGTGAAGAAGAAGATAAAGACAGATAACGACACACTCTGTTAAAGTTGAGAAATACATAATGCGGAACAACTGAGACTAAACAGCCTTTGTCCAACACAGTGTGCCCTCGCCTCGAATAATTTATGGCTCGCAAATACATATAGGCATATGACGTAGCCCCATACTGGGCTAAAAAATTATAGTCGGATCCATACTCGAAAAAGTAAAGTAAGTAGTTGTTATGTATCCTTTCACATTTGAGTTAATCGGTGAGTATGGTCTACAGTTAAGAGACTTTTTTGGTCATTAGTGTTTGATTATGTATTCAACACCAGCCTGGTGAGACCATGGGAAGCCGAAATGACTTAATAATACTCAAAGCCTATTTTACTTTAAATCAGGCCCGAGGCACTATATAATTTTCGGACCCCTAACAAAAATTTAATAATAATAATAACTTTTTTTAAATGTATTAATTATTTAATAGAAATATAGTTGCACCAGAAATTTAAATTTTTAAACAATTAGTTGTTTATATTTGAACAATTAAACATTGTTTAACTGTTTAAATACCGTGGAATTTCTCTACTATGTACTGCATATAAAGTCATCACGTAAGTATATTATAAACGACCAGCAGAAAATATTATTGGAGAGTATCAGACGAGCTTCAGATGGGGAAGACCGACAATGCATCAAATATTTACAGTCCAGTAGGTCTTGAGCAAATCATGAGAACACGACATCATTGATGTTCACAACGTGTTTGTAGACTTCAAGCAGGCATACGACTCAGTAAAAAGAAACAGACTGTACTATAATATATTGGCTGAATTGGCATACCACACAAGCTAATTAGACTCATTAATGCCACAATTGATGAATCTTAGGCATGTGTACGAGTACAAAACTACCGGACAGACTTTTTCAAAATCTCGCAGGGATTGAAGCAGGGTGATACGCTGGCCCCAACATTGTTTAATCTGGCACTGGAGTATGCGGTTGTTGGACAAATGCAAACTGGACGAGGAAACCTACTGACCAACAGAACCGTTCAACTGGCCGCTTATGCCGATGATATTAATATTATGAGTAGAACATCAACAAGAGCACAGAAAACATACTCAGAGTTAAAAAACGCAAACGAAAAGGCTAGGCCTGGAAATGAACACAGAAAAAACAAAAATAATGATACAGACGAGAAGAAATATAGTCCCACACAAATTATACATGAAGATGACATTGAAACGGTTGGAAAGCTTTCAAACTTGGGAGTAGAAATATATGCCGACGGATCAAAAGAAGAGAAGGGGAAATACGGAAGAGAATAACGCAGGCAAACAGAGCTTATATTGCCCTCTCCCTTATATTTCGATCTAAAAGTGTCCACCGAAATACAAAAATGAGAATCTATAAAACCTTAATTCGACCAATAGCATGCTATGAAAGTGAAGCATGGGTCCTGAAAGAAACATCCAAAAACAAACTCGACACACTCGAAAGTATTGAGGAGAATACTAGGACCTATGAGGGAAAACGGAATCTTCAGAATTCGATAATACAACAACGAGCTTTATCAACTTTATAAGAAAACATCCCTGTCAGACTTCATTAGAATACAAAGATTGCAATGGGCCGGACACGTGATAAGAATGGGAAAGGATAGGCTACCAAAAAGAGCACTGAACACTAGGATGCAAGAAAAGAGACCGGTTGGAAAGCCAAGAAAGCGATGGGAAGACACAGTAAGCAGCGATGCACAAGCATTTTTAGGAGTCCGTGTATGGAGAAGAGTAGCTACAGATAAACAAGGGTGGAGGCAAAAAATAAAGAAGGCTAAGGCTCAATTTGGGCTGTAGTGCCATAGAAGAAGAAGAAGAACAGGATGGGAGGACGAACTTTCTTTTTGCGCACTGTTGTGGGGTGTAAAATATGGTAATATTGCATCTATTTGTGCAATGAAATAATTTTGAACATTTACTTTGTTTTCTCAATAAAAATATTCTTTTAATATTGATCTTGTCGGGCCCCATTAAATTGCGGGCCCGAGGCAGGGGCCTCACGGGCCTAGTGGTAAAATAGGCCCTGATAATACTGTGTTGTGTACAAATTCAAACGCAGAGACTGACCTCATGGTACTACGACATAATATATTGTCTTAAATACATCAAAGCGATAGCAATCTTTTGGTTATTTCCCTCCATTTTCCCGGTCCCTTGCTTTTTCTCTCCAATATCTCACGCCCATTTCTTACAAATCTTTCTTTATTGCGTCAAATCACCTCTTCTTTCGACGTCATCTTGTTGTTTTCCTCATTTCTCCCTCCTTCTGTATTCTTTTAACATATCTCTTCTCTGGCATTCGTATAATGTAACCAAGCTCTTTTGACTGGTATTTTTGCCGTAATTATTGGTTTCCGTGCATCCTTATTATCTCTTTATTTGTTCGTCTTCTCTAAATATTCTCTGCCGTCTGTATTCCTCCGAAAAATTTTCTGCGCACATTTCTTTCCCATATTACATAATATACTGTCTTAAAAATGTACATAATTAATATTACATACATCTTCTTCTTCTTCAGGTGCCATCTCCGCTACGGAGGTTGGCAATCATCATAGCTATTTTAATTTTTGAGGCAGTAGCTCTAAATAGTTCTTTTGAGCTGCATCCAAACAATTCTCTCAGGTTCTTCAGCCATGAAATTCGTCTTCTTCCGATGCTTCTTCTGCCATATATCTTTCCTTGCATTATGAGTCGCAGGATGCCATACTTCTCGCCCCACATCACATGTCCGAGATACTGTATCTTTCTTTCTTTAATTGTAAGTTCAACTTTCTTCTCTTTACCTATTCTTCTCAGTACTTCATTTTTCGTAACTCTATCTACCCAGGAAACCCTCATAATTCTTCTATAGGTCCACATTTCAAAGGCGTTAAGTCGTCTCACTATTACATACATACATACGTACTCTTCTTTCTGTTCTGCTTTGCCTGGTCTATTAACGACAATAACTTCTTACGAAATCCTACGGAAATGAAACGAGGAAAAAGTGTTTCATATCGGAAATCTTTTGTTCTTTGGCACTTCACCTAATTCCGTTAATAAACCACATTTTAATTATCCATTGTTACTACAATAGTTTTCTTTTACTGAAATGTTTGAGAAATTCTTGATTCATAATGAGCTTCCGCCTAATTGGTTAAATTTCTATATTGATCATGGTTTGCGTGTGAATTCGCGAGTTTTAAGGAGTTTGTGTAATCATTGATTATGTTAATGAGTTTCTACTTGATATAACGCACAATAAAAAAGGCAATAGAGTTGGATATATGTATTATTTGATTAAATTTGTGAGAAATGTTTGAGTAATAGAAAACTAATTGGCAATCCAATTAGTAGAAGATGAAAAACAAGCGATTATTGAGTCAACGGGGTCATTTTGTTTAAGTTTAATCCACTCCTTACAAGCTAGTTCAATACATTTACAGTTAATTTCTCGATAAATAATTATACTGACGGGTTGTTCTTAAGTTTGAAGTAAAAATCACGAGTTAGCGATGGTTTTTTGTTTAGATAAAATTTAAACGATTGTCTAAACTTTTTAAGAATTCAAAAATTGAGAGTAACCATTTCGGATACTAACTAAATAATATATTGGATCGTGATCTAACTATTTAATTAAATTCTAAAGTTCTATTCTGTTGATATTCGAACTAAGTTTTTCGCAAGTGAAAAAAAAATCTGGTTCCTTAGATGTGAGTGGTTTAAAAAAGAAATAAGTATTTGCCCGATTTTTCACACTACTTAACTTACTTATATACGTATAGGAAAATTTTAATAAAAATTACAAAGAGAGTTTTGAGATAATAAGTTCTGAAAAAGCTGTAAATTTTAAATTAAAAAACAGCTTATGTTATATGGTACGGCCATGTACAGAGAATGCCACATGACAGGATCTATAAACAGATTTTGGCGTGTACACCACAAGGGAGAAGGAAAAGAGGAAGGCCCAGAAGAAGATGAAGCTGGAGGGAGGGAATTGAAAAAGACATGAAGAAAATTTTGTAGACAATATTACTAAGCTTATATATTTCTGTTTTATCTTTAATTTTTGAAAAAAGGTTGTTAATTTGTTAAAACTGATCTGAGAGCCACATTGATTTTTAAACAATTATCCATTATTATTATTAATGTTTACTTTCTAAATTATGTAGTAGGTAGCCTAGTCAATTCCGGAGTAATATCTTTGATATTGGTATTGAGAAATCTATTTAAAGTTGTAGTGTTGTTGTTGTATTAGAGACCCTGGCACTGCCTGAGCCATTAGGATCAACATTGTTAATCGCGGGGGCAGGTTTTAAGTCTTCATTGTGGACTGTGTTAAACAAAATCGTATTAATTAGTGTGTTTAGGTAATAATTGGAGATAAATAATTAGTTTAGTATTTCAAGATTTTTGTTAAGGGGATGGGTACGTAGTTTCTGCTCCTATGCTATTCAAATGGGATTCATTTTTTTCGAATCCTGAGAAAACTAATAAGTATTTTTGAAAAATTTAAACGCAGAATGAAAGATTATGTTATTAGCGAGCGCCGAAAGTCCCTGAGAACTTCTATAATGTTTATTTTAATAAGTTACAGGGGTGAAAAACTAAGAGAAAATTTAGTGTGATTTTAAATTTCAAATATCTCATTCAAGATAAACTTTTAATTTATTCTAAGGCACTTTCGGCCCTCGGTAATACTTTAGTCTTTCGTTCTGCGTTTAAATTTTTAAAAAATATTTATTGGTTTTTTCAGGATTCGAAAAAAATGGACACAATGTCGGTGGTAGTATTTTCCAAATCTATCTTTGTCATACAACGCACTCAGTCGAATAGAATATTGTCAGCATATTGTCAGTCAGACAGTGACAATTTTAAATATTGGCATCGGGAATATTATTTTGAGTTGTTGATTAAATAATATTGATAGTGTATTTGATAAATAATTGATTTAAGACGTGAACTTAATAAAAAGTTATTTATTGTTTATTATTAATGGAAGATCCAAGCAGAGAATACACCAGGATATATTCAGTGATCCAAGTATTTTGTTGTTTAAGATGTTCAAAATTGTAAGCGTTTCATAGTAACAATCTATTATTAAAAAATCACTTTATCGATTGATTATTAGTTTTTGCTGTATAGTAGATAAATTATTACAATCACTGAATACATAGTGAAAAAATTATCAGTAGTAATTGCACAAGAGCTCTAAAATTATTGAATTTTTCCCGAGTGACACTTTGACAGTTATGTCAAAAGTGTCACGAGTGCAAAAATTCTATATTAATTTTAGAGATCGAGTGCAATTTGTTGCGATTATTTCATGAATAAAACTGTTCAAAACCAAAATTGTATTGTAATTTATTTATGTAAGTACAAATTAGTACAATTAAACACACAGTTGTTATAAATATTTTACGGTTGAAAGTCATCACTTTTATAATTTTTAAAACATTAATTGTCATTAATGTCACTGAATGTATTTTTTCGTAGCAACGAAGGACATCTGACGTAATATACTTGACGACGGGAAATTATCAAAAATTATCGATTTAATTTAGATTTCTGTAGCTTTCTATTGGTCAGAATCTCCTATGAATGAAATAATCATATTAATTAACTGAATTAATAGTTAAGGCAATTATTTATACAAGTAACAGTTATCCAAGAACATTCAAAAGCCCTCTTTAAAGTTCATGATGACATTGTCAAGTAAAGTTTACATATCCATACCAGTGAGAATTTTACTACACGTAATTTGCCGTGTAAAGACAGAAAAAGTAGGGATAGCCGTAAAATATTTGCGTATTATGTACCGATGGCCTTAAAGAATGAAGGATCTGATAATTTGATGACTCATCATTTGTTTTACTAAATTGACTTTATTGGAATGCTTGTGATATGGATGGTAGTTTAAATACCTGCCTGAATGAGTAGGTTTCTGATACCAATCAAGATCAGTTTCTGATACCATCATTCTAATGTCTAGAAAGGGTACTGAAAAGTTAGTATCCTATTTCTCTATAGTAAATTGGATGTTTGGGATGAAACTGTTAAAGGTGTTTGACAGTCATTAGTTTTATCAGATGGCACAACCAAGATGATGTCATCATAGTCATCAACATATTTTTTTGATAAAGGGAATGTTAAAAGATACGACAGGAATGGCAGTGTCTAACACAAACAAATAATAAGTTTGTTGATAAAATTTATTACTAAAGCAGAAATAAGTGTTATTAAACTGGAATTCGACGATGTTGATGAAGTTGTCCAAAGAAATGAAACAACAACCTCTAAAATAAACATTCACGAAAACGTTAGGCCGTACAGTTGATACACATTGAGTTTTGGTTTGCAGATTTCCCCTATATAATTTTTTTTTGGTTTAGCTTAATGCCTCAAAAACTAATGGTCATTGGCATAATACAGTGATTTCGCAATCAGATAGTGTAATGTGTAGTATGTATTGAGTAAATATCTTGTTACTTAGCAAAGTCGACTTTATTGTCTTTACAAAGAGACGCTAATTGTATTCGAACGTCTGCGGTCCTTCCGGTGAGTACCGATTCCATAAGGATATTATTAATGTTTAATAAATTAAAAATTTCTTAATCAACTGAAATTCGAATTTGCAACCCTTGGATCCAAAGGTAGGATCTTTTACCACTGAGCCACACAGGGGCATATCCTTCTTCTTGTGCTGCTTTCTCCTTTAGTGGAGGTTAGCAACTACACTGGCAAATCTGTCTCTGTCCAACGGTACCTATTCTCCTCAGAACATTTTCGTTGATGGTATGGGTTGTCCATATACGCATTTTATATTTACAGTGCGTCCATAAAGTAACGCATAAATTCATTATTTCGTAAACCGGCGACTATAAGGAAAAATCCCGAAACAGGTCGACTTTTATTTTTAAATTACGCTTTCTTGGCATATATATCATACTGGTAACGTCGTTCATCTGGCCGTGATGACGTAATCGATAATTTTTTAAATGAGAATAGGGGTCATGTGTTAGCTCATTTGAAAGGGTATTCAATTCTCTATTCACTGATATAAACATTAACATATTAATTTATACTAAGTCTTATTTATACTTATTATAATTAAGTCGAAAATAGATAAGTGACAAAAACTGGTAAGATAAAAATCCTAATTACTGTTTTGTTTACAATACTTTTAAATTGGGTATAGTCCGGGCGCTTGGTTAGAAATAATGAAGGGCACCTAGCGACTATTATAATTGTTGGTTCTCGCTAAAATGATCCAACAAAATGCGGGTCTTCAAACACCTAACGAGGCACTGTTAATACAACAAAATAGTACCCTCTTTCAGGAAAATTATGCAAGGTCCCAAAACGAACAAATGCTGTACGCGGCATGGAAACAGACGGAAATGGAGAAGAATTACGCTACGGATAGAGTAAATCAGCTCCAACTCCAGTTAGATAATTTACAAAAATTAAATGAAAGCTTGCAATTAAAATTTGCAGATCTAGAGAAAAACTTAACCAAAGAGAAAGAACCTAAGAATGATGAATATCAAACTGATGAGGAAGATTTAGCTAAGGAGACAGAGTGGATACGTGTCAATTACAAAAAACGTAAAATGGATACATCATTGACCCCACCACAAAAAGAGTCATCTGTCCAACAAAGAGAAGAAAAAACTAGAAAAACCCAACTCCCACCTCCAATAATTGTGGAGAGTATTGTTGAATTTAGCCAATTCTATGAATTAGTCAGGCTACATACTACTAAATACCAGATGAAAGTACTTGGAGACAAGAGCGCTAAAATTAATGTCGATAGTGAAGAAGACTTCAGGAAATGAACCAAAAAGTTGAGTGAAGTAAATTATCCATGGCATACGTACGAAAATAAGCAAAACCGACCAATTAAAGTTATAGTCAATAAGTTACATCATTCAGCCAGTAAAGATTCGATCATGAAAGATTTAAATGATAAAGGATTCAAGATAATGGATGTCATACCGAAATTAAAATACAAAACAAAGCAACCACTAAATATGTTTATGTTGGTATTCAAAAATGACGAAAATGTCAATAGAATTTATGAGATTTCCGATATCATGAGCGTAAAAGTACAAATACTTCCGCTAAGAAAATCAAAATTGGTACCTCAATGTAAGAGATGTCAGGCATATGGACACACACAAGGTTACTGTGCGAAAGAACCAAGATGTGTCCGCTGCACGGGAAAACACCTAACAGCCAAATGTGAGAAACCCAAGGACGCACAACCTAAACGTGTCCATTGTGGAGAAGGGCATCCGGCTAACTATAGAGGATGTATCGTGGCAAAGGAAATACAAAAAATAAAAGATAAATATAACAAGAAACAAATCTTACCCAGACAACCACAAAGAATGCATCCAAAACCTGTAGAAAATCCAAAACAAGAAGAACACAAAACAAGAATTTATAGCATGGTAGCAGCTGGTAAAAGTAACGAAGAAAACTATAGTAGTCAAAAAGATCTGAAAATAGAACAAACACTACAGAAAATACTGGAGAGATTAACTAACCTGGACGACCGTATAACCAGAATAGAATATAGCACCAAAGGAGCTATACCCAAAAGACTTGGTAATGGCGGGTAGTTTACGAATAGTAGAATGGAATGCAAATGGCATCTTGAAACATCAGCAAGAACTACAAGCCATACTAGATATAGAGAAAATAGACATATGCCTCATTTCTGAAACCCATTGTACGAATGAGTCATATATTAGATTTAGGGGTTATAAAACTTATCATACTACTCACCCTGATAATGCAGCCAAAGGAGGTAGTGCAGTAATAATCAAAGAAAATATTATGCACTATCAGGAAATGGGATACAGAACTCAAGAATTTCAGTCCACATCAGTAAAAATTAAATGTAAAAACTATGAGGTAATTGTCACAGCGGTTTACTGTCCGCCAAGACATGTCATCAAGAAAAATCAATATGTAGATTTCCTGACCAGTCAAGGACACAGATTTATCCTTGGAGGAGATTTCAATGCAAAACATACGCATTGGGGGTCACGACTGACTACCACCAAAGGTAAAGAATTTTTGGAAGCAATGAAATACATAAAATGCGACGCAATGTCAACGGGAAAGCCAACATACTGGCCTACTGACACAAATAAAATCCCAGACCTTATCGACTTCTTTGTAGTCAGAAATATTTCAACAAGTTACATAGAGATAGAAGAGGCATTGGATATGAACTCGGACCATTCTCCAATTATTCTCACACTCAGTGACACTGTTATAAAAAAAGAAAGACCGCCTAGACTTGTTAACAAAAATACTGACTGGAAAAGTTTCCAGATAGACCTTGAAGAGAAGATTAACCTCTCAGTTCCATTAAGAACCGTTTATCAACTAGAGGCAGAAGTAGAACTACTCAATAAAAATGTACAACAAGCTGCTTGGAACAACAGCAAGAACAGTGTCGAAAGAATAAAAGGAAATAACTACCCGAAAGAAATCAGAGAAATGATAACCGAAAAAAGAAAACTGAGACGCAAGTGGCATCAGTCTAGAGCACCAGTTGATAAAACTAGATTAAATAATGCCACACAAAAATTAAAAAGAGAAATTTAAAAAATTAAAAACGAATCGGTTAGCATCTACCTACGTGAACTATCAAATGATAGCGCTACTGATTACTCATTGTGGAAGGCTACCAAACGATTAAAAAGGCCAATCTTACAGAATCCACCAATTAGAAATACTAATGGTAGCTGGGCAAGAAGCAATATACAAAAGTCCAACAGGTTTGCTGATCACCTAGAAAATACTCTTCAAGCAAATGAAGAACAAGAAATAATTAACTGGGAGCTCCCTGATCAAGATGAAATGGAGATTAGCCCTGTAACTCCAAAAGAAGTATATTTGGAAATAAAAGAAAATATAAATCCAAAGAAAGCTCCTGGATTTGATTTGATTACTGGGGAAGTGTTAAAGCAACTTCCAAGGAAAGCTATAATAAAATTAACACACCTTATAAATGCTTCCTTTAGGCTGAGGTACGTACCAAAGATATGGAAGGTGGCAGAAATTATAATGACACTAAAACCAGGAAAACCTCCACAAGAAGCTTCTTTATATAGACCTATTTCACTGTTACCTGTCATGTCTAAATTATATGAAAAACTACTCTTGAAGAGACTAAAACCGATTATAGAGGGAAAAAAATCTAATTCCTAATCATCAGTTTGGGTTTAGAGAAAACCACTCAACGATAGATCAGGTGCACAGAATAACAGATATAGTAGAACAAGCTTTAGAAGAAGGAAAAGTCTGTTCTGCAATTTTCCTCGATGTAGCGCAGGCTTTTGACAAAGTGTGGCATGACGGATTATATCATAAAATGAGATGCTACTTACCAAAACAATATTCTGAACTACTAGTATCATATATATCCGACAGATACTTTCGAGTTAAAAATGAGGAAGCATATTCAGAATTAAGAGAAATTAAAGCTGGAGTTCCACAAGGAAGTGTCCTGGGGCCAGTGCTATACCTGCTCTATACCAGTGATATTCCATCATTAGAACCTAACACAATTGCGACATTTGCAGACGACACATGCATTCTAGCAGTCGGACAAAACCACGAGGAAGCAGCAACCATGCTACAGAATTCTGTTGAACAAATTAACATCTGGACCAGGCGATGGCGTATCAAATTAAATGAAACAAAATCTGTTCATGTCAATTTTACTAACAAAAGAGAACAACATATCCCAGTTAGTATAAATAGAAACCAAATACCTTATGCAAATACGGCAAAATATTTGGGTATGACATTAGATTCCAAGCTACGTTGGAAAGCGCATATTAAGAAAAAAAAAGGAAGAATTAGAAATTAAGTTCAGAAAGATGTACTGGTTGATGGGAAAAAAATCCACTCTGTCTACTTATAACAAATTGTTATTGTATAAGCAAGTCCTTAAACCGATATAGACATATGGGATACAGCTATGGGGCTGTGCAAAAGAAACTAACATCCAAATTATACAACGATATCAGAATAAAGTATTAAGGAACATCGTCAAAGCTTCATGGTACTTCAGAAACTGTGATCTTCATCGAGACCTCCAGATGGATACGGTTATCCAGACAATAAGTAAGTTTGCCGAGAGTCATGAACAAAGGCTCTCCAACCATGTGAATGTCGAGGCCATCAATCTCCTAGACAACGCCAACCAGATAAGAAGACTTAAGAGAACGAAGCCGTTCGAGTTAGTGCAATAAGTTTAAGTGCGTGAAAGTGAAAAAGCAGAGCAAAGTGCGGCTAAAGTGTACACGTTAGCTAGTAGTACTGTAATGTATTAGAGCCTAAGGAATATTGTTGAATATGACCTTAGATAAGTTTTTTATAATATTTTGTATATAGAACTAACTTGCTTATTGATCATAGTAATGATCAGATAGCAATAATCATAAGATTCCTGTTGGAGTTTTATTAAATAAAAAAAAATATTAATTTATACAGGGTGTTCTAAAACATTTTTTTAATTAAATTAATTGAGACAAAAAGAAGAATGTATGTAATTTATTTAATTCAAAATACATTTTACTGTTGTCAGAAAACCGGGAAAAAATGTTTATTTGACAAAATAATTATTGTTTTTCGCTTAAATTCAATGTTTACGATGCCACCCATCTGCCTCTTAGCAGTTTGAACATTTCGTTTAAGCGAAAATCAATGTTTATTTTTTAAATAAATATTTTTTCCGTTTTTTAACAGCAGTAAAATGTATTTAGAATTAAATATATTACATACTTACATTCATCTTTTTGTATCAATTAATCTAATTAAAAAAAATATTTTTGGACACCTTGTATAAATAATTATGTTAATGTTTATATTAATGAATAGATAATTAAATACTCTTTCAAATAAGCCATCACAAGACCCCCATTCCTATTTAAAAAAATCTTCGATTACGTCATCACGCCTAATGGATGACGTCACTGGTATGATATACATGCCAAAAAATCATTATTTAAAAATAAAAATCGACCTGTTTCGGGATTTTTCCTTAAACTCGCCGGTTTACGAAATAAGGAATTTATGCGTTGCTTTATGGACACACTGTATATGCCCAGATGGGCATATAATAATATAAAATGCGTATATATAAAGTTTAATGTTAAGGTGATACAGTAGCGATCAACAGGTAGCCAAAACGCGTTCCAAGATTGCGGCTGTAATTTTGAATATTTTTTCGAGATATTTGGCACACGTATTCGTAATATAATAAAAAATGGCGGTACAGAGCCCAGTTTGAAAAATATATTAATATGTGGAAATTACTCTGTAATTAAATACAATAAGTATTAAAAAACGAGCCTGTACCGCCATTAAGAAGAACAAAAAAATACACTTTCTTCAAATAAACTTTTTTATCCGATGCCTAGATTTTGTGTCATTTTGGAACTACTAATGAAATAAAAAAATTTAGTAGTTCCAAAATGACACAAAATCTAGGCATCGGATAAAAAAGTTTATTTGAAGAAAGTGTATTTTTTTGTTCTTCTTAATGGCGGTACAGGCCCGTTTTTTAATATCGTATTTAATTACAGAGTAATTTCCACATATTAATATATTTTTCAAATCTGGCTTTGTACCGCCATTCTTTATTATATTACGAATACGTGTGCCAAATATCTCGAAAAAATATTTAAAATTACAGCCGTAATCTTGGAACGCGTTTTCGCTACCTGTTGATCGCTACTGTTTCCTACTAAGACAGATTTAAAAATAAGTTTTAATTCTGTTCTGTTTTGTTCAGTAATTTTGGTCCACATTAAATTTCGGTACAAACAAATGTTTTCCTACACATTTATGTAGATTATAATAATAAACGCTTTCTTTATTAACACTAAAGTGTTAATTGAGACATTACACTGTCCTTAATAATTATACCTCGCGGGACAGTTACGCTGAGCTATTCTAGAACAGTTAATAGACAGTCTTGTTTTCTGACACCTTTTTAAATTCTTGCTGCACCTATACCTACACGAAATTGATTACCTTTCTTTGCTTTATAATGGCTGGTTGCGGATATATGTTCAGTTTAAGTTCATTGGTTAGGAAAATGCTTGTTCGCGTGTAGAGTCATATATCTTGTAGACATATCGTATTACTACACCTATTAGGTATAATACCAGTTACATACAGATCGCCCAATGTGTGTTAAGAGTTATTGATTTGTATCTATACCAGAAAGTATTATTAAATAGTCACAAAAAACTTTATAGAAATTAAAAAAAAATTAATTAAAATCCTTTATAAAAGGTCTATTTCATTTAAAAAATCCCTTTCGGGCTATATCACATAACGTTTTCAAAGTAAAG
The DNA here is from genome assembly GCF_917563875.1 of Diabrotica virgifera virgifera. Classification (NCBI taxonomy): domain Eukaryota; kingdom Metazoa; phylum Arthropoda; class Insecta; order Coleoptera; family Chrysomelidae; genus Diabrotica; species Diabrotica virgifera. The sequence goes on from NC_065445.1 coordinate 191,122,158, forward strand.
ATTTCATCATCAGTCTAACAGGTTTATAGAATAGAATAGAAATATGCTTTATTGTCACTGAAAATTTTACAATTTTATGGACAAAACTATGGACACATAAAGTAAAAAAATGATAATAACAAATACAATTTACTGAAATTAGATAAATCGTTAATATTAAAAAAATACTTAAAGTTATTAAAGTAAAGCAAAAACAAAAACAATATATTGCAAAAATTTATATAAATTGCAAATTAAACATGCAACAAAATAAAATACAAACATAGGAACTCATAAGTTTAAGCTGATGCATGTGACACCCAAATATGGATAAATATATCTAAGCTGCCAGAGAAAAAGAGTATAAGTCAAAAATCTTAATTTTAGAGTAATCATTTTATTATTTGAAAAAGCATCTAAAAAAATTTTAAACTAAATATCTGCTGAAAAAAACTTATAGCATGTTATCTAAATGACTTATATTATATTGACCACTAAACTAAATTAACATATATTATTTGTACCTCTATTAGGTAAATCGAAAAACATTGAAGTAATTTAAAAACTTTCCGAACCATCTCCACCAGGAAAAGTATCAGACATGTCACTTGTCTTGGGATTTCTATAAAAATCATGAAATGTAGGAGTAATTAGTGGTAGGAGATCCAATATACTTTTTTCTTTTCTTTTGAAATGGGTAATACATCAGTTTAAAAATAATCCTTAAATACTATCCATACTATTTTTATAATGTCATAAGCATGTAATAAGTATAATTTATTTTAGTTCGTTCAGTTGATCCACCCTTAAATTCTTAGAAACATTGTAGATAACCAATAGATCAATAACCCAACTCTTTATTAGAAATTAATTATTCAAACTTAAATGGTAGATGTACCCTGAAATCCAGAACAGTAAATCAATATCATTAAATATGTAAATCAATTTGTGGTTTCATATACATAACTCACATTCTTATTAAGAATATTGCAAGATATTCCATACCGTGTAACAATATAGTGATATGTACTTATATCTAGGTAATGAAAATTGTAATATTTAGATACATATTAAATTATTATAGAATACCAGAAGCCAGTCTACATGTGCATCGTTGATTTAGAAAAGGCATTCGACAGAGTCCGTCTATCCCAATATTTACGTAAGAAAAAAAAACAAGTAAAGCTTCAGACAGACGCAACAGAAATAACAATGGGAAACAGATGGAGATTCACTAAGTCCAATAATATTATTCTATATTGGATAAGATAATAACATAAGTAGAAAATACGACACAAAGTGAAAAATAAAGATGTGAAATAAGAGATGAAAATAATGCTATACCACTTCAACATGAAAGCTACGGAGTTCCACAAAAAGAAACAAAAAATGTTATGTAGTATGTAGTATAAAAATCACCAGTAAACTTTATCTAAAATAGCCTGTTTTGGATTAATACAGGTGATTACTCCCCTATCTAATATGTCTATTTATGTTACTGAATTGATCTGTTGGGGATTACCTTACCTTGGGGGCGGGGACTTCCAAAATGAAAAAAAAAACAACCAAAAAACACAAAAAAGATAAACCAAAACTACGTAAAATGTATAAATAATATCTTAGATTATTAATTAATTTAAAATAACCGCCGAAAAGTATAACCTGAGACTATCCACAGAGAAAACCCAATCGATGGTAATATCCAAGAATCCAAGTAGATCCATATACCGTGGTACCTCGATATACGAGCGCCCTAATATACGAGTGTTTTGAGATACAAGCCGCTGAGCGAGTGATATTTTACTTTGAGATGAGAGCAAAATTTGAGATACGAGGAACCGCTTTTTATTAAAATTCATGTTTTTTTTACTACCTTCTTTTATCTTGCATTGTAAAATAGTTTTACTGGTAAAAGATTTTTACGGCCCCGCCAGGTTTTCAAGATCATTTTACAGGTCTGTATGTGACTATCACTTGGACCGACAAATTAAGTAGACACTTTAAATTAAATCCGACAAAAATTCGTATTCCGCGTTCCCATCCCAACCGTATTCTTTGTGTAATTTACACTGTGTGTACCTCTGTGGACAGTTTTTTAAACGAGCTGCAGATGAAAATAAGCAAAGTGTGACCAAAAAAAGCGAAGACCACTGACGAAAATTAAGCGCTTCCGTAAGCACCTCACTTCTTACGTTTTTACAGAATGTGTATGTATTTTTTGTTATTTATAAATAAAACATCTTCTTGTAAAAACATTTTTCTTACTTTAAAAGACTTAACAAAAACAACTAAGGTGGTTTGTTTAGGACCGGAACGGATTAATGAAATTTCAGTTAATTTTGATGGGGAAAATTGCTTTGACGTACGAGCAATTTGACATACGAGCAAGGTTACGGAACGAATTATCCTCGTATGTCGAGGTACCACTGTAATCAAACAGGTACCTAAGGGATTGTAAATACTTGGGTGTGAAAATATCTAGCGACAGGCATCTGTGGCAAGAAACAAATCAGTAGGTAACGAAAGCAGCGAAAATATCTGATTTCCTGAGGGATATAATCTGTCGGAATAAATATCTATATGAGCACCGAAAGCAAAGTCCGCATTTATAAAAAATAAAAAATGAGGCAGCAAAGACCAAAAAAATAATGAGAACAACAGAGATGAAAACTCTAAGATCTATAAGAGGTATCACACTCAGAGATAGAATACGAAACAAAGACACATTGAGAGAGCTAGGCGTTCAAGACGTAGTGAGATGGACAAGAGCACGACGACGCATGTGGAGAGATCACGTAGATCGGATGGACCCTGAACGTATGGCGAAATGGGTGAAGACACAGAAGCCCAACACCAAGCGACCCATCCCATAGGAAGACCCAAAAAACCATGGTATGAGAGCTGTAGCTCCGGATCGCAGCAGAGACTGTAACAGAAGAAACAGGACATAGTCCAATTAAAAGAAGAAGAAGAAAAATAACTTAGATGTATGCATTCAGTTCCCTTAATTTTCCTAGCTACCCTGTTTATTGAGTTGAATTTGTCTGTCTGTGGTTTAAATTTCATGTCAGATAATATACAGGGTGTCCCGAAAAGATTGGTCATAAATTATACCACACATTCTGGGGTCAAAAATAGTTCGATTGAACCTAACTTACCTTATTACAAATGTGCTCATAAAAAAAGTTATAGCCCTTTGAAGTTACAAAATGAAAATCGATTTTTTTCAATATATCGAAAACTATTAGAGATTTTTTTTTGAAAATAGGCATGTATCATTGTAACGGCAGGAACATCTTAAAACAAAATTATAGTGAAATTTGTCCACCCCATAAAAATTTTATGGGAGTTTTGTTCTTTAAACCCCCAAACTTTTGTGTACGTTCCAATTTAATTATTATTGTGGCACCATTAGTTAAACACACCATTTTTAAAACATTTTTGCCTCTTAGGACTTTTTCGAGAAGCCAGTGTTTATCGAGATATTTTGAATATTTATCGAGTCCACCACATATTTGTATATGGTTAAGTACGATTATAGGGACCTGTTATTAATCTGAAAATGTATTTATAATTTACATTTTTAGATATATTTTGAAAAAGAAGCCACATCTCGATAAAAGGTGACTTATCAAAAAAAGACTAAGAGAGAAAAAAGTTTTAAAAACACTGTGTTTAACTAATGGTACCACAATAATAGTTTAATTGGAAAGTACACAAACATTTGGGGGGTTTAAAGGAACAAAACTCCCAAACAAATTTTATGTAAATATATTAAAAAAGAAGCTGCATCTCGATAAAAACTCACTTATCGAAAAAATACTAAGAGGCAAAAAAGTTTTAAAAACGTTGTGTATAACTAATGGTACCACAATAATGAATTAATTGGAACGTACACAAAAGTTTGGGGGGGTTTAAGGGATCAAAACCCCCATAAAATTTTTATGGGGTGGACAAATCTCACTATAATTTTGTTTTAAGATGATACTGCCATAAGAATGATTCATGTCCATTTTCAATAAAAAATCTTTAATAGTTTTCGATCTATTGAAAAAATCGGTTTTCATTTTGTAACTTCAAAGAGCTATAACTTTTTTTATGGGCATATTTGTACAAAGGTAAGTTATGTTCAATCGAACTATTTTTGACTCCAGAATGTGTGGTATAATTTATAACCAATCTTTTCGGGACACCCTGTATTTTTGTTTCAACAATTTTTTCTTTAATTTTGGATTTCCCTATTCTTCCCCTAGATCAGCCACTGGTTCTGATAACACCAGATGTTAACATGTACATATAACGATAATTTTACATCTCATTAATTTTTTTGATCGTTTAAAATTTATATGTTTAAATTTTGACGAATTTTTTTCTTCGTAATATCTATTTTTTCTTAAATACATTTTATATATTTATATGTTATATGTCTCATATTTATTCTTATTCTTATTCCTGCTTTTTCTTACAGATTCGGCATGCTGGCACCGATCATAGTCCAAATGGAACGCCAAATCGACAGGGAAATCGCGGCGGATCAGAAAAAAATGGGCGTCAACTTCAACGAAGGCTCAAATAACCAGAACGGTGTAGATGACGACAGCGATAGCGATTTAGAAGACGAAGAGACTGTTTTAATGTACGGCCCTATGCCCCAAATTATTACCAACGACCTCAAGAGTTTAGACGAGATGGTAAGTCGAATATTATCTTTATTATTTTTCTTTTAGTATCAAAAAAGGAGAACATTGTATCCGAAAATACTGGCGATGTTCATGCGAAAGCAAGTACATATTCAATTTTTTAACCATAAAATTATTTTGGGAGTCTTCTTCATACTAATAATGGGTATCTAATAATGACTATGAATCTTGTTCAACAACTAATTATTGCAACGATTATGGACTAAAACTAAATTTAAATAAAACCAAGTTCATGGTATTTACAAAAGCACAAAACATCAAAGTTAAGTTATTACTAGATAATACAGAAATTGAGCAAATATATTCCTACAAATTCCTTTGAGCAAATAAGATAAGAAATAAGATGCCAGCATGGTAAATTTTTAGTAAAATGAGAAAACTTTTCTGTAATCGCAATATCAATATAATGATCCAAATAAGAAATCTTGGATGTGGTATTTTCTCCACATATGTGGTGGCTATATATAGGGATATAACGATGAAAACGATGAGAATTTGTAAATTCCATAAAAATCAGGAAGTTGGAGTACTTGGGGTACATTATGAGAGGTAAAAAAACTATTAAGGAATATAATGCAGGGCAAAATCAAAGGCAGCGGAAGAGTAGGAAGACATAAGATCTCGTGGCTACGTAATCTCCGTGAACGGTTTGGAAGCAGTTCAAATAAACTATTCACGCGCGTAACCAAAAAAATTATAATTGCCAGAATGATTTCCAATCTCCGATAAGAGCGGAACTTGAAGAAGAAGAATTTGTCTAAGAAGTGTAGAGATATAACCATGAAACCATGTTTTAAAAGCCTTAAATATTTGTTTGATAGTATAATAAGCGGGAAAACAAAGAAAACTGAAAACTGCTTTGGTAAACATAAAAAATTAAAAAATAACAAAAATAAAGGTAGGGGTTTCATTCAAAATAACTTTAACACTTATTTGAACTAAACTCAATTTAAAATAAAAATGTGTGTACCATTTTTATATATTCGGCTGCAATACGAAGGAAAAACAATCTTACTTTTTAATTAGAATAAGGAGTGCAGCCAGTCCCTTTAACTGCAATTTTCTGCTCTTATTGGAGCTTCATCAGAAGGAACGTAGGCACTGTTCTCCTTAATCCAATCAAATCGCATCGAAATGTTTTTCCAAATATTGCAGCCAAAATGATGGTATTGGTGGCTAGCGCCATCTGGCCGTAAAAATACGAAGCAAGCTTTCAATCCTAATAGCAAATAATTAATATTGAAAAATATCAAAAATTACTAAAAGATTTTTAAATTGAAAACTTACTGGTACATCCCCATGTATACACCTCCAAGACTTCTACAATTTGCCAAGTCATATGGATGCTGCAGTAAAGACGATAGGGAAGGAATTCTAAACTTTGCAATTCAAATCCCCCGTCTGCAGCCGGTTAGGAACTGAAAGATGCACCATAGTTTACTCTACTGAGTAATAAGAAAATAAAATAAAAATGTGTGTACCATTTTTATATATTCGGCTGCAATACAAAGGAAAAAACAATCTTACTTTTTAATTAGAATAAGGAGTGCAGCCAGTCCCTTTAACTGCAATTTTCTGCTCTTATTGGAGCTTCATCAGAAGGAACGTAGGCACTGTTCTCCTTTAATCCAATCAAATCGCATCGAAATGTTTTTCCAAATATTGCAGCCAAAATGATGGTATTGGGTGGCTAATTTTACGGGCAGATGGCGCTAGCCACCCAATACCATCATTTTGGCTGCAATATTGGAAAAACATTTCGATGCGATTTGATTGGATTAAGGAGAACAGTGCCTACGTTCCTTCTATGAAGCTCCAATAAGAGCAGAAAATTGCAGTTTAAAGGGGACTGGCTGCACTCCTTATTCTAATTAAAAAGTAAGATTGTTTTTCCTCGTATTGCAGCCGAATATTAAAAATGGTACACACATTTTTATTTTATTTTCTTATACTCAGTAGAGTAACTATGGAGCATCTTTCAGTTCCTAACCGGCTGCAGACGGGGGATTTGAATTGCAAAGTTTAGAATTCCTTCCCTATCGTCTTTACTGCAGCATCCATATGACTTGCAAATTGTAGAAGTCTTGGAGGTGTATACATGGGGATGTACCAGGTAAGTTTTCAATTTAAAAATCTTTTAGTAATTTTTGATATTTTTCAATATTAATTATTTGCTATTAGGATTGAAAGCTTGCTTCGTATCGTATTTTAAACTCAATTTATAAAACTACTGCGCTTCATCGGTGCTATGGAATATATAACCAACAGTTACGTAAAAAATACATAGTATAATATATCGATAAAAGACATAGAAATATTTTTTCAAAATAGCATTCATCGTGAATTGTGGTTTCAATAAGTCTGTAAGTATCACATTTCGAGAAACGATTCATGTATTGCATTGGTCCTTCCTGGTCAAACGGCTTTGCCCTTTGGTAATCATTAATGGAGTATTTCTTAGGATGTTTGGTGTTTATGCCTTACTTACTTACTCCGTGACGTTACAACCCTTCGTGGGATTTAACCGACTCGACAGCATGTCTTCCATTCCTCTCTGTCTTGAGCAATCTTCATCCAGTTCGACACCATAGCCTTCAGGTATCCTGCTATATTATCTCGCCACCGGAGTCGAGGGTGTCCACGTGGTCCTCTTCCAATTTGGACTTCTTCCCATATCAGCCCTACTGTTCTTTCGTCAGAATGTCAAAATGTCTTCTGGGGTGTCCTGCCCGTTGAAGTTATTTCTTTTATTATGTTAGCGTCTATACTACATTTACCATCAAGATACAGTAGAAATAAACAAACCAAGACACGTTAAATGCTAATAGGAGCACTCCCGAATCATAATTTACAATGTATTGAAACAAAAAAAGGCGATAGACTACCCCAGCTAATTGAAATACCATTCGAAAATAATATTTCAATCAACTAAGATAGTTATCGTTCACCTTAAGCTTAGCTCAGTCTCTCTCAAGATGTGTCTTGTCCTAATCTTAGATATGAACTCTGAAAATTTAGAATGGAAGCAAACAAAACAGTATTTTTACCCAATCATGTTTATTGTTCAATAAAGATATAATAATAATGTGACTTATTAAATAGTCCTGTCGCCAGGGGGGGTACAACGGCCTCGTTAATTCAGATGGACTTACTCAAGTTTTTTTTATGTATTTTGACCCGTAGAACACGAATTTTTTGGGTAACAGTTGATCCGGATGTCGATAAGATTGTTATAGACCAAGAACTTGAGGAATCAAATAACAGCGATTTTTGGCAAAACAAAACACTATTTTGTATTTTTTGGGCCATTTTAAGTAAAAAATATTTCTACAAGTTTTTTCGTAGGATGCACAGTTTTCGAGATAAACGCGGTTGAACTTTAAAAAAATCGAAAAATTGCAATTTTTGAACCCGAATAACTTTTGATTAAAAAATAAAATAGCAAGTCTGCTTACCGCATTTAAAAGTTTAAGTCAAATTATATCGGTTTTGATTATTTCCATTGGTAAAAATTTATTTTTTTATTGTTTAACAAAGCTATAAACACGTAGGGTTTCCCGTGCTTTTACATGTGTTTTAACGCATGTAACGTAGAAATAGTCTTGATTGCACTAGTACCTATTCTACCTACTCGTTCGATTTTAAATGAGAAATCATAGAAACATCACTCACGCACTAGTTGTTTGTAGCTTTGTTTAACAATAACACAATAAATTTTTAGCAATGCAAATAATCAAAACCGACATAATTTGACTTGAACTTTCAAAGGCGCTAAGCAGAATTGCTATTTTATTTTTTAATCAAAAGTTATTCGGGTTTAAAAATTGCAGTTTTTCGATTTTTTGAAAGTTCAACCGCGTTTATCTCGAAAACTGTGCATCCTACTAAAAAACTTGTAGAAATATTTTTTGCTTAAAATGACCCAAAAAATACAAAATATTGTTTTGTTTTGCCAAAAATCGCTGTTATTTGATTCCTCAAGTTCTTGGTCTATAACAATCTTATCGACATCCGGATCAACTGTTACCCAAAAAATTCGTGTTCTACGGGTCAAAATACATAAAAAAAACTTGGGTAAGTCCATCTGAATTAACGAGGCCGTTGTACCCCCCCTGGCGACAGGACTAAAATGCATTAACAAATATATTCAAATTTTTGTCAAAAACTAACAATTTCTGGATTACACTTATGGTTTTTGGTATCTGGTTCGCTGGTAACTTCTTGATGTCGAATGGTACTGCTGTAGACTTTTTGTAGTCCTGGGCAGATGTTCGGCCTTAGGCCCCTGCATCTGGAGATGGTAGTCGTTGCAGTCTAGATATATTATGGTCTCATTGCTGTTAGCCTTAGTGTCACCACCGGTGATAGGATTTATGCTGGAAGCTCCTGAAGGGAGAAATATTTGATTTCTTTCCAAAAACTATAAGAGTAAAACACATATCAAACATCAAGAAGTGAAAACCAAAATGTACCTTTTCCAAATAGTATTCAGAAAGTAGTAGATGGCAAGGGTAATTTAAGTGGAATTAAGATGAGGGGAATAGTTAAATAATTTGATTACTCACATGCATATATTATGTAAGTTAAAAAGATATATTTAAAACTAAAATATCAGAACACATGCTTTTAGAAGATCGGAGGTTAGGTATAAAAAATATTAGAAAGACTGTTAGATGTAGAAATGTAATTAAAATATGATAATATTCTTATCTAAAGCTCATCTCTTTAAATAAATTAATTCTTCCTTTCCATTTTCAATTTCTGTTAGCGGGTAAGGATGAAGTGTCACTGTCATTGAAAACGACATTTGAAATGACGACCAAGTACCTACGTATGAAGTACCAGGCATGTTCCATATTTAAGGACAGATATCTAGAGAGTAAGGATATACGGGGTACGTTCAGTATGTTCAGTTAATGATTTAGATGTTATATATAAAAAGAGATTTGCCTATAGAACGGGCGCCAAACAAATTTTTAACGAAAAAGCAAGTTAAAACGAATACAGAAGACAATTATTAATGAAATATTAAAGAAAATTAAATAAAATAATTATTTAAAAATAAAATATCAAAGCTGTGACGTTTGTAACGTTACAGTATAAACTTAGGAAATCATGTTTTGCTTCTGCTCTGCTTCCTTCTCGCACCTGACGAAAGTCTAGTTCATCCTTAATCTGGTGATTCCTATAAGATCGATATCGTCTGCAAATGCCAACAGTAAGTTCGGTCCTTGTCGATGGCGTTTATGCCATCAAACTTAAATCCAGCTTTTTCTTGAGGGAGATACTCAACTTTGTTCCAATAATATTGTTCGGAAGCTACATATTTTACTATTGAACACAAACAAAATGTGTTTAATTTATTAATGTTTTGTATTTTGATAACAATTTCCGAAGAGGAAATCGAAACGTCAAGTAAACTTAATATTGAACTCAAATTGTGGCTTATTCCCAATTAAAATAGTAAATTGTTCCAATAACATTCAGTCACACTAAAAAATAATCTAAAATAATTTTAAAAATCGGTGTTTCGAACCAAGTGAACTTTTGAAAGAATTTTGGAATGTTCTCTACAAATATTTCAAAATATTTATCAGCATACTCATGCTCACTCTACTGTTTGATACAATATCTTGTATAAATCACGCTAGAAACACAAACTCCGTCTCTGTCGTCTCTATTAGTACCTACGAGCAAATGCAAATGAACTAAGTACAGAATAACTCATTAATTCAGTAGGCTGTTAATCTCAAGAAACACCTGTTCATTTATAAACAAAAGACCAGTGACTGGTGCAGAACGTGTTTTTCAAAATAAACAATTCCAACCGATTGGCGTAAAAACCATTAAGAGTGACGTTTAATTTTTCGTAAATCATTCCACGTGAAAGGAGTTAATTGTTATTAATCTTTTCTGACTGGACGCATTGCTGGATTGGTAATAATATGAGGTCCTTTCCTATTATTAAGAATACGAAACATAAAACAGATGGCTACTTACCAGTTTTTCTCATCTCACATTATAAATTTTGATTAGAATTTATAGCGAAGTATTACTGTGTGTTTGCTGTAACAAAAGCCAGAGAAATAACTATAAATAAGCCATAGAAATAACTATAAATATGAAGGGTTGTTTAGAATATGAAGCGTAATTTACAAACTTTTTGTGGAAATTGTTAACAGGGGTCTAGCGTCTAGCCGGTTGATAGTGAACAATACCTCCAGCGACATTCCAAAAAAAAATACCATGTTCTACATCAAAAACTACTCGACCAAAAAAATTTTTAGGCCCCTAGACCCAAACATAACCACGAAAAAACATCAATCGTGTTTTTTCGTTTTTTTTTTTTGCAACATGGAACATGGTATTATTTACAAAATTTAGTGCAGTCAGTGAGGGTATTTGGCTCCGAATTCCATTCTACTGCATCAATTTACTTGATATTTTCACTGAAATTAGGCTCAAGAAATAGCTCAAGAAACAAAGTCTACCCTATGTCCTATGGCGCTTTTATCTTGGGGGTGGTTCCCACCCCTTCTCGTGGATCGAAATTTTTTTGGACAAAATAGCCACGGAAATGGCTAGAAAACCTAAACCAACGAGGTTTAGCAAAAACAAAATAACCACGGAAATGGCTAGAAAACCTAAACCAACGAGGTCTAAGCAAAAACTGTTCTATATATTTTTTTGAAAACTCAATACTCTTAGGGTGTTTCGTGGTTGAAAATTTACCATTTTCATTGAAAAATGATACCTTTTCGGGCGATTTTCCTTAAAAATTATGCATCTAACGAAAAAAACAATATAAAACATTTTTGTATCTTATAAAAAATCAAAGATATTCATTTCTTCATAAATCTTCTAGGTATACTACGAAAAGCGATATGGTAGGAGAAAAAAGATTTTTTTTGGTGCATTCTCAAATCGGTTTATTCAACTTAAAATAACAGAGAAATGGTCGATTTTAGGGGTAAAATGCTGGGAATAACTTTTGTAGTACTTGAAAAGACCTTTAAAACGAGCACTGTTAAATGTTTGTTACATTCAAACTAAGCGAAGTATGGTGCAAAAAAAGTTGATGACTAATGTATTTCAAGAAAACATGAGAAGTATATTTAACCCCTCATCCACCAGAATTTAAATGCATCGTTTTACTTCTACAATACATTTTATTATAGTGCTATTTCTATCTTCAAACAGTTGGACGGGTTTAAAATGCATAGTTTTCGAAAAAAATAAGATCAAATTATAGAGCGCATTTTTAAAATTTCTTAACAATCTTCTTTTTCTCCATGTAACTTGAAAATGATAATGATTGATTTTGTGGTTATTTTAGATAACAAAGTTCTTTTGTCTTTCATAACTGTAACTCTTTATTATTTGCGAGTTACATGGAGAAAAAGGAAGATTTTTAAGAAAATTTAAAAATGGGCTCTATAATTTGATCTTATTTTTTTTTCAAAAACCATGCATTTTAAACATGTCCAACTTTTTGAACATAGAAATAACACTATAATAAGAGGTATTGTAGAAGTATAACGATGCATTTAAATCTAGTGGATAAGGGGTTAAATATACTTCGCATTTTATCTTACAACAAATTAACCATCAATCCTTTTTGCACCCTATCTCGCTTAGTTTAAACGTAATCGATATTTAACAGTGCTCGTTTTAAAGGTCTTTTAAAGCACTACAAAAGATATTGGTAGCAATATACCCTTAAAATCGACCATTTCTCTATTATTTTAAGTTGAACAGACCTATTTGAGCATGCACCAAAAAAATCTCTTATCACCTACCATATCTCTTTTTGTATTATAAATAGAAGATTTATGAAGAAATGAATATCTTTGATTTTTCATAAGCTACAAAAATGTTTGATATAGTTTTTTTCTTTAGATGCATAGTTTTTAAGGTATTCGCAAAAAACCGTCCGAAAAGGTGACATTTTTCAATAAGAATGGTGAATTTTCAACCACGAATAACTCAAAAATTATTGAGTTTTCAAAAAAAAATTATAAAACAGTTTTTGCTTAGAATTAGGTTCTCTAGCTACTTCCGTGGTTATTTTGACCAAAAAATTTTCCACTCCCGAGAAGGTATGGTAACCACCCCTAAGATAAGCGGTATAAGATATAGGGTAGACTTTGTTTCTTTGGTTATTTTGACCAAAAAATTTTCCGAACCCCTCCGTGTTTATGTTGTTCTGGATTCTTTGTTATTTCAATCGTACTTACTATCAACGCTTATCTGAATGTTCTGTGTTTTACTTTGCTTTTATTTTCCGTTCAGACGTGTTTACCGCTATATTTGATGTGTTTTTGGTTGCAGATATGTATATGTATTAAGATATATTTTTATGTAGTGTGCTGGACAGAATTCATCGTTGGCGTGAGAAGAAATCCGGGTTTAAGTTTAAGTTCCAACGAGATAAAAACTTTAGAATTAAATTAATTAGTAAGAAGAATTTGCTAATAATTTTAAAAACCATGGGTGTCCGTGTTTACAACAAATTCGAAGAGAACAAGGGAAACAATTCGGTTTCAGAAATAGGATAAGTACACGTGAGGTTTTGTTCAGGATATAGGTGTTGATACAAAGATGATGACGGGAAATATCTGTAATTTTAACAAATATTTACTTGCACTAGAAAGCAAAAATAACTGTAGATAGACAGATGTCACATGAGGTAAAATCATATGTGGAGTTAAACACTTGTGAAAACTTGTAGATCTAAAAAACTAATGTCTAGTACTAATCAATCAAAGGAATCTATTAGGTAGACTAATGGAAAAGTAATATAACTCATTTAGTAGTAAAAATATATTTATAAGATCTTGAGAAAGAACAGTGAGTAAATTCATGGAGCAATAATGATCCTATCTCTGAGGCAAATGCTTGAGTACAGCTCTGTACTTCATAAGGTATTTAAAATTTAAAACACTTGTTCAACAACTGCAATTGTAACAAAAGCAAGTAGGAATTAATTAACAAGTAGGAACAATCGAATCAAATAGTTAAAATTCTTTTAAAGGTCATGTATTTTGCTTATTCTGCCATAAGGTATTTTATTGTATCGAATTCCAAGTCCATGCTGCGGGTTTTTGTTATTAGTAATCTAGGGCATTTTATGGAGCGTTAGTCACTAGTGTTAGTGGATTAGTGGGTGTTAGTCACCCCATTGGGTCGATATTTACTCTGTATGTTTATTTTTCTATGATATACATACTGTCCATTCTCATTGTCATTGATTACATGTACGTGATCATTTCCTTATTAAAAATTAACCAAAGGTAAAGTTACATTAGAATCTTGAAAAGTGATAAGAAATTAACAAGCAAAATTTTAAAATTAATAAAGATTCTAATGAAACACAGTTAGATGAAAAAAGGTAACAAAACAATAAAGTGCTACTATTTATACTGCATTTAGTGGCCTCACTATATATTTAAAAGGAGAAATATCTAAAGCTTGATGCACATTTGCGTGTTTTTAAGCTGCGTACACACCTGCTTGAAAACAAGTCAGAGCGAGGTCCCATTAGTGCGTTGTGCTGCATTGCGTTGCGACGTCGCAACGGAACAACGCATCGGGACGAGGCCACATCAGTGCGTTGCGCTACGTCGCGTCGGCGTCGTTCAGTTGCGATGTTTCAACGGATCGACGGACAAGGGTGTTCTTCGATGGCAGTGTCATCGCAATTCAGGGGTGGCATATAATGCGCCATGATATAATGAAACCCGAAGATATGACACCACGCAGCTCCTGTCAAATGTCAAGTGACGTCAATACGTGACGATTCCGACGTTTCCATGGTTTGTTTTTGCTATTTAGCTTTCAACGATTGTTATTAGTGTTTAATATGTCATCGGGTTTGCAAATACAACATAATTAAGACATTTTTGTTTATTAACGTTAATAAAAAGTGTTTTGTTAAATGTATTCTATTTTTTATTTAACCCAAAAACCTATTAAAGCTCGGAAAGGAAGTATTAAGTTTATGTTGAAATTTAGTATTAACAAGAGCTCTGGATAATAGGTAAGAGACATAGAATAAATCATCTAAGAATCATAGCTATACAACCTGTTATGCACAACTTCCAGTTCAAACAAGAAAGAAAATTGACAAAAAAGGCAATCAAACGTTATTTGATTGGTTTAGATTAAGAAGATACAGAATTTTTGTTGAGGAAGAGAATAAGGTCACATTGGCAAGAGATGTTAAACATTTGGAAAAGCTGGTTGTCAGAAACGAGTTCAGTTGCCTCTACAATACCTCCTTATAGAAAATAACTCTAAAAATGACCATGATTATATAGCTATTTCTCAATTAGAACAAAATAAGCTCGATAATGAAATAATCTCCAGAATGGTGAAGATGACCATAAAAGAATCGGTAGATATGGAAACAGGAAGATATAACCTAAGAAATTGTGATCAAACTAAAAAGCCTTCACACAAATTTCCACTGCAGAACAAGTTACAGATGTGATGACCAAACGTCTAACGAAAATAAGATTCCACATCCTCTCAAAGACGTGACTGATGTAGATGCGAAAAACCTTTTTAATAACGGAAAGTGTTGAAATTTAGTAGGTATTAATAAGGTTTTTCTCATTGTATTCAGTGAATGTCATAATTACGTTAGTGTGACAATAATTTTAATAAAAACGTCACTATTTTAAGTTCACATTTGCCTATTTTATCTTCAATAAATCCATAATTCACAAAAGTTTATATCCATTACTTTATCACTACGTTTCGTAAAAAGAAATTTAACATAAATAATCCGTAAATTTGTTACCAGAATGCTTCCACTCTTTATGTTATCCATAGGGTATTTCAAATTGGCGCCGCTAACTAGTCACGTATTGACGTCATGCGCAGAACCGAAAGAATTTGAAACACTTTGGTGTCATATCTCCTAAATTTATTGTATCATGATAATGCGCTGTTCTACCCCACTAATGGGGCCTCGCTTCTGCGCTGTTCCGTTGCGACGTCGCAACGCAACGCAGCGCAACTGACTAATGGGGCCTCGCCCTCAAGCGGTTTGACAATCAATTATTCCGTACACGTTGATCGCGCGATCGATTTCAACGTAGATACAGAGCTGTTTATTTCTGGCGTGTACTGACGCCGAGAAACCGCTTAAATGTATATTGACGGGAAACTTGGCTTGAACGGCTTGACGGCTACTCTGAAAAGTTCATTTGATGTAAATCCGTGATCTACATCCTTACCATTTTCTCAGGTTGGGCAGACATGATATTCTACATCTTCTCTATATGTCACTTACTTAAATTTTTTTTAAAGTAGGCTAGTGTCTATAAGTAAACGAAGGAGTAAGGTAGGGCGATCCTTTGTCATCATTACTCTTTAACTTATGACTAGAAAAAATAATGCGAGAAGCGAAAATCAATAGAGAAGGACTCCCATACCAAAAAAAGACACCAAGTTTTGGCATTTGCGGATGATGTAGTGTTGCTTGCAAGAGGAACAAAAGATCTACAGGAAATAGTACAGAGCAGAATAGTAAAAGCAGCGAAGAAAATGAGACTCCACATACATGAAACTAAAACAAAATGTATGGAATGGACATATGGTCCTCTCAGTTCAGGAATGGACAAAAGCTTAAAGTAGAAGTAGAAGAAGAAACATCATACGAATTCGAAATGGTGAAAAGATTTACATACCTAGGAGCAGCAATATCACGTAAACCGAACATTAAAGAAGAAATACAAGCTAGAATAATGGCAGGCAACAGAAGTGTACATGCGCTTAATGGAATGTTAAAAAGCAAGTTTTTATCAAGAAAGGCAAAAATACAGTTAAACAAAACAACCATACAACCAATAGTAACATACTGCAGTGAGACATTGACAATGACAAAAAATGAACAAAGTTTATTGGAGATCTGGGAAAGGAAAATCCTGAGCAAGATATATGGAGGAATAATAAGGGACGGTTTGTGGTTGATAAGATCAAATGATGAGTTAAAGGAATTATACAATCAACCTAATATAATAGGAGTGATAAAGGCACAGAGACTTAGATGGCGAGGTCACATAGAAAGGATGCCGAACGCGAGGACTCCAAAAGAGAATGAAGAACGAACAAACTTTTCAAGCCATAGGCCTCTAATGCCTTTAGTGCTATTTTATATATAAATAGTGTCTAGTAAATTCATCAGTACTAAAACTGTTGCCAAAGTGTTGGTCGTCATTTCCGGATTCTACGTAGGAATTAGTAGACACAAATTCGCGAAACACTTGAGCGATCATCAAGAAAGTCGACGTGAAAAACTACACGATCAAACTTACACAAGCCACGCCAAAACAAAAAACCAAACTAATTAAACCGTTTAAAAAGTATGTAACCTTTCATTTTTTAAATACTATTGTTTTCGTTCTAACCTTGTAACAAAATTTTGAGTTTATTCGCGCGGAAACACAAATCGCAATTGTGTTGTTCTGATGAAATTCGAAATAATGCTGGAAAATTATAAGTAATAATTTAGTATTAACATTGTTCATGAGCTTACATTGAATGACTCGATTAATTACAGTCGACAAGACATTCCTTGTGTTTTAAATAAAACTGTACAATTACGCTTTACTATGATTGGAGAAGTGTAATATATAGATTTTATGAGACCAAGCCAGTACATATACGCCAAACGAAGAACAACAATCTCACGACAAAGAGCAAACTTCGTTAAGAATCTAGGGAAGTTTCTGAATTCAGAAACTACCAAATAAAACAAAATTGCGTCATTCTGAATAAGCTTCTACCCTACTTCGAAAACTATGAATTTACAATGTTTTAAAAAATATATATATACAGTGAGGACGTTTGAGTTGGAATAAATTCATTTCCTCGAGAATGGGTGACTCTGGAGATAAATCCCGAAACAGGTCGATTTTTTATAATAATTTGTTGGCATATATATATATATATATATATATATATATATATATATATATATATATAAAAATAAATAAGCAAAATCATTGGCTAATACTCGTAAAGTGAATGCGAATTTAGTTGGAAATATATAAAATGATGAAAGGTCATCATTCCATACATTTCTGTGCAACTATATACACCGGTGTTTCGGCCTATTTGGGCTTCGTCAGTATAGTGTAGCAAGTTAAAAAAGTTGTTTGTTAACTTGTAAAAGGATTACTACAGGAGCAAGGTTACCAATTTTGGTCAGGTTGTTAGAAGACCCGCAGTCGCAAGGCTACAACTAACATTGCCAAGGAGGTAAAGCTACCTGAGGAAATGAAAAGCCATAACATTATTAAATAAAATGATGTTGGATAATCGAGTACAAATATAAAAATAAATAAGCAAAATCATTGGCTAATACTCGTAAAGTGAATGCGAATTTAGTTGGAAATATATAAAATGATGAAAGGTCATCATTCCATACATTTCTGTGCAACTATATACACCGGTGTTTCGGCCTATTTGGGCTTCGTCAGTATAGTGTAGCAAGTTAAAAAAGTTGTTTGTTAACTTGTAAAAGGATTACTACAGGAGCAAGGTTACCAATTTTGGTCAGGTTGTTAGAAGACCCGCAGTCGCAAGGCTACAACTAACATTGCCAAGGAGGTAAAGCTACCTGAGGAAATGAAAAGCCATAACATTATTAAATAAAATGATGTTGGATAATCGAGTACAAATATAAAAATAAATAAGCAAAATCATTGGCTAATACTCGTAAAGTGAATGCGAATTTAGTTGGAAATATATAAAATGATGAAAGGTCATCATTCCATACATTTCTGTGCAACTATATACACCGGTGTTTCGGCCTATTTGGGCTTCGTCAGTATAGTGTAGCAAGTTAAAAAAGTTGTTTGTTAACTTGTAAAAGGATTACTACAGGAGCAAGGTTACCAATTTTGGTCAGGTTGTTAGAAGACCCGCAGTCGCAAGGCTACAACTAACATTGCCAAGGAGGTAAAGCTACCTGAGGAAATGAAAAGCCATAACATTATTAAATAAAATTATGTTGGATAATCGAGTACAAATATAAAAATAAATAAGCAAAATCATTGGCTAATACTCGTAAAGTGAATGCGAATTTAGTTGGAAATATATAAAATGATGAAAGGTCATCATTCCATACATTTCTGTGCAACTATATACACCGGTGTTTCGGCCTATTTGGGCTTCGTCATCATTCCATACAGAAATGTATGGAATGATGACCTTTCATCATTTTATATATTTCCAACTAAATTCGCATTCACTTTACGAGTATTAGCCAATGATTTTGCTTATTTATTTTTATATTTGTACTCGATTATCCAACATCATTTTATTTAATAATGTTATGGCTTTTCATTTCCTCAGGTAGCTTTACCTCCTTGGCAATGTTAGTTGTAGCCTTGCGACTGCGGGTCTTCTAACAACCTGACCAAAATTGGTAACCTTGCTCCTGTAGTAATCCTTTTACAAGTTAACAAACAACTTTTTTAACTTGCTACACTATACTGACGAAGCCCAAATAGGCCGAAACACCGGTGTATATAGTTGCACAGAAATGTATGGAATGATGACCTTTCATCATTTTATATATTTCCAACTAAATTCGCATTCACTTTACGAGTATTAGCCAATGATTTTGCTTATTTATTTTTATATTTGTACTCGATTATCCAACATCATTTTATTTAATAATGTTATGGCTTTTCATTTCCTCAGGTAGCTTTACCTCCTTGGCAATGTTAGTTGTAGCCTTGCGACTGCGGGTCTTCTAACAACCTGACCAAAATTGGTAACCTTGCTCCTGTAGTAATCCTTTTACAAGTTAACAAACAACTTTTTTAACTTGCTACACTATACTGACGAAGCCCAAATAGGCCGAAACACCGGTGTATATAGTTGCACAGAAATGTATGGAATGATGACCTTTCATCATTTTATATATTTCCAACTAAATTCGCATTCACTTTACGAGTATTAGCCAATGATTTTGCTTATTTATTTTTATATTTGTACTCGATTATCCAACATCATTTTATATATATATATATATATATATATATATATATATATATATATATATATATATATATATATATATATATATCATACTAGTTATGTCATCCATCTGGGCGCGATGACGTAATCGATAATTTTTTAAATGAAAATAGGGGTCGTGTGGTAGCTCATTCGAAAGGTTATTCAATGCTCTATTCACTAATATAAACAATACCATAATTATTTATACAGGGTGTCCAAAAAAAATTTTTTTAATTAAATTAATTCTTCTTCTTCTTCTTTTATATAGGCAGTACTGCCTCCTTTTCTTCAACGGTGCCTTTCATTCTGCCCCTAAGTTGTCATTCCATCTTTTCCTTGGGCGTCCTATACTTTTCCTGCCTAACGGTGACTTGTTCCTGCCTATTCTTACTATCCTTGATTCAGACATCCTGCTTATGTGCACATTCCACTCTTCTTTTCTGGTCTTTACCCAGGTATTTATATTGTCTACCCCACATATGCGTCTGATTTCCTCACTTCTTACCCTATCCTTTAGTCCTTTTCCGGCAATCCTTCTTAAGATATTCATTTCGTTGGATTCCAGATTTCTTCGTGTTTTGCTTGTATCTGGTCTTGTTTCGGCCGTGTAAGTCATAACTGGCCTAATAACTGACTTATATATTCGGGCCTTTGTTTCCAATCTTAGGTGTTTGTTTTTCCAAATGTGTCGTTTAGGCATCCGGCCGTTCTACTGGCTTTAATTATTTGGTCTTTTACCTCTTCTTCGATATTGTTGTCGGCTGATAGATTAATTCCCAGATATTTGAAAGTCATTACTTGTTGTATAATTTTATTCTTCTTCTTCTTATGCCACTCCTATCGGAGATTGGAAATCTTCAAGGCTACCCTGACCTTGTTTACAGCTGACCTAAAAAGTTCATTAGTGGTGCAGCTAAACCACTCTCTCAAATTCCGCAACCATGACATTCTTCTATGGCCTGGATTCCGTTTCCCTTCTATTTTTCCTTGCATTATATTTTGAAGTAATGCGTATTTATGACCTCTCATCAGGTAACCCAAATACTCGAGTTTTCTTCGTTTTATCGTTAACAAAATTTCTGGGTCTCTTCCTATCCTTCGTATTACTTCAAGATTTGTAATTCTTTCAACCCAACTCATCTTCAGCATTCGACGGTAGCACCACATCTCGAAACTTTCAATATTTTTTATGTTGTTCTGTTTGAGAGTCCAGGCCTCTACACCGTATAATAGCGTGTTAAATACGTAGCCTCTTAGCATTCTTAATCGTAGAGGGATGCTTATATCTCTATTGCAGAAGAATTTTCTCATCTTTATGAAGGCGGCCCTGGCAATTTCGATACGTCTTTTTATTTCATTGTTTTGGTCTCTAGTTTCGTTTATTAAAGTTCTCAAGTATTTGTAACTTGATACTTTTTCAATTTGAATGCCGTTTATACTAATATGTGCTGGTTGTGACATGATTTTACTGAAGACCATATACTTGGTTTTTTTGATATTAATGTTTATGCCATAATTGTTGCAAGCAATATTTATGTTTGTAAGTAATCGTTGTAATTCGTCTACTGTTCTTGCAACTAGTACAGTGTCGTCCGCGTATCGAATATTATTTACAACCTCTCCATTGATTACGATTCCTTCATTTGTTTGCAAAAGGGCTTCCTGACAAATGCTTTCACTATATACATTAAATAGCAGTGGTGACAAAATGCATCCCTGTCTTACTCCTCTACGTATTTCTATTGCTTTTGATATCTTATTTTCTATTTTGATGTTAGCATTCTGATTCCAATATAAGTTGAGAATTATTCGCAGATCTTTATATCTATGTCTTTTCTTTCAAGAATATCTCTTAGCCTATCGTGGCGTACTCTGTCAAACGCTTTTTCAAAATCGATAAAACATGCATGTACTTCTTGATTAACGTCTAGGCATCTTTGTGTAAAAACATTCAAACCGAAGAGGGCTTCTCGAGTACCTAGTCCTTTTCTGAACCCCATCTGTGTATTACTAATATCTGACTCCAACTTTTGATAAACTCAGTTGTGGATGATTTTTAGAAATATCTTTAGTAGATGGCTCATTAAAGATATTGTTCGATGTTCTGAACATTCTTTTGCATTGGATTTCTTTGGCAGTGTAACGAATGTAGACAGCGGCCACTCTTGATAATACCAGTATTGTATACTGTGTTAAATAAGTGCAATGTTATACCTATCGATTCATCATTCAAGAGCTTTAGTAATTCAGTAGGAACCTCATCGGGTCCATTTGCCTTTCCAGTTTTGGAATTTCTAAATGCCATTTCTACCTCACATTTTAGGATTTCAGGTCCCGTTTCACCATTTACCTGGACAATGTTATTTCTGTTGTCCTCAAACAATTCTCTTATGTATTCACTCCATCTATTAATTTTTTTCTGTTGTCTATAATAATATTTCCGTCTTTGTCCTTAAGCAAACTTATATATACTCCTTATTTGATTGTCTAAGTCCAATTTGCATCTTTTTGGTTCTTTGGCAATTACTAAGCTTTTTGTTTTTTGGGCTTTCATATTCATTTCTTTTGCGTTAATGTTGAACTCGTGCGTGCAATAATCTTTGTAGGTCGTCTTCGCACTCTGCTACTACTACTAACAATCATTAAATTAATTGAAACAAGAAAAAAGAACAATACTTCACAAAAAACAATATTATCAAACAGAACATTACAAGTAGGTACACAGATCGGAACAATTAAACAAAAATTAGCATGTTAATATCGTAACACAAATACTTAGCTGTAAATCCTATAATCTATAAATCAACGGTAACATTAAAAAATTCCACCAAGGGCGAACTAATGGCAAATGAAGACAATAAATTGTCATGAACTTTACTTATTTATGTTTTATCGCCTCTTTTATGACAAATTTTCCGTAGCGTATGTTATTTCTTCATGTGTTCTTGTCGCTCTCAGTTTCAAAAGTGGCACGTCAGTGACGCGCTTATTTATTTTTCTTAAATAGTAATAATTATTAATATCAAAATATCTCCAATCCTATAAAAAACCATTTTCAGTAATTTGTTTTATAGAAAGCGGCTTATTATGCAACTAGCAGTCATGAATTCCCTGTCTAGACCAGTAAGGATCTGTTTTTAGGTGGATGTGAGAGGTGGCATTCGGATTTTTGCGGATAAAGTTAGGTGATAATTTCGTTAATATTAATTGACTTATGCTCCTTCTCAAATATGCCCGAAACATTAATAAAAAAAGTAAAATATTTAAAAATTTCAAAAATTTCGTTTATTTTCTACTTTCTTTGCTTATAACTTTAAAACGATTCATTTTGGAATAAAGTCGTATAGGAATAAAACAAAGATAATTAAATTTTCTATCAGATACGATTGGTTAAAAATGTCTTAGTTTATCACCCTTGCTGCAAAATAGCAATAAATATAAAATAAGGGGGCAAAACAAGTCTGTCCATGTTTTTCCATCACTTAGGTTACACTTGGAACCTTCCTAATTTCCTTAGAAAATTTTTGTAATGTGCTAAAACCGTCCACCAAATTTCATTAAAATTGACTTACTAGATTTTGCATAATAATTTTGCAATCTAAACTTTTTTAAAAAAATTAAACTTTTTAAAATCTTGCACAACAAAAACTAGAACATACAAAGATTTGTCAATTTTTTTACATATAAAGAAGCACTTCACCTATCTAATACACTTTAGAAAATTGAAATCGGAATATTTAAGCAGCCGCAGCAATGTTTTAAAGTTATAAACAACTTTTTGGCTTATAAACAAATTAGTGCTGTGGCCAGGAGGGGGTGCTACGGGCTCCTTTATTTAGATGGACTTACCCAAGTTTTTTTATGTATTTTGACCCGTAGAACACGAATTTTTTGGGTAACAGTTGATCCAGATGTCGATAAGATTGTTATAAACAAAGAACTTGAGGAATTACATAACATCGATTTTTCGCAAAATAAAACATTTTTTTTATTTCTTGGGTAATTCTAAGCAAAAAATGTTCTTACAAGTTTTTTCGTAGGATGCATAGTTTTCTAGATAAACGCGGTGGAACTTTCAAAAAATCGAAAAATTGCAATTTTTGAACGCGAATAACTTTTGATTAAAAAATAAAATAGCAATTCTGCTGACAGCATTTGAAAGTAAAAGTCAAGTTATACCGGTTTTAATTATTTGCATTGTTAAAAATTAATTTTTTATTATTAAACAAAGCTATTTGTTTATAAGCCAAAAAATTGTTTATAATTTTAAAACATTGCGGAGGCCCCTTAAATAATCCGATTTTAATTCTGTAAAGTGTATTAGATAGGTAGAACACCTCTTTATATGTAAAAACATTAGCCAACTTCTAAATGGTCTACTTTTTGTTCCGAGAGATTTTAAAAAATTTGAACTTTTTTAAAAACAATTGCAAATTTATTATGCAAAATCTATTGGGTCGATTTTAATGAAATTTGGTAGATCATTTAAGTAAGTTATAAGAATTTTCTAAGCGAAAAACTAAGGTTCTAAGTGCCACCAAAGTGGTTAAGAAACATTGAATAACAACAGGCGTATTTTGCCCCCTTATTTTTTATTTATTGCTAAATTGCAGAAAAGGTAATACCTTAAGACATTTTTTAGCAGTCGTATATCATACAAAATTCAATTATCTTTATTTCATTTCTGTACGACTTTGTTCCAAAACGAATCGTTTTAAAGTTATAAGCAAAGAAAGCAAAAAAAATCGATGTTTTTCGAAATTTAAATATTTTAATTTTTTTATTAATGTTCTGGGCATATTTGATAAGGAGCATAAGTCAATTATTATTACTGAAGGTATCACCTAACTTTATCTGCAAAAATCCGAATGCCACCTCTCACATCTAAAAATAGACGTTTTTTTACAGATTAGTCCTGGTCTAGTCTCTTTTTACTAAGTTTCGTAGTCCTATCATACTATGACAAGTTTTACCATATTGAGTCCATTTTGATAGTATTGTATAGAAAACATATATGTGGACGTTTACAAAAGCAAACATGGACAAAATCATAAAAACGCAAAGAGCAATGGAAAGGCAAATGTTGCACATAAGACTAATGGATAAAAAGAGAAACGAGTGGATAAGAGAGAAAACCAAAATTAGGGCAAGAAGTTGCAAAATTGAAATGGAGATTTGCCGGACACATTATAAGACAAAAAGAAGACCGATGGAACAAAATTCTTATAAATTGTAGACCGTGGGAATATAAACAAAGCAGAGATGGGCAGATGATATCAAGAAGCACGTGAGCTCGAGGTGGATAACTGTAGCGACAGACAGAGAAGAATGGAAAAGTATTGGGGAGGCCTATGTCCAAAAATGGACCGGAGAAGGATAATTAGATTAGATAGTATAGAAAACAAACTAGAAAAGAAACAGAATGGTCTCTTACCCATAGCCCTACCCTACCGAACCTAATAAATACCTACTCGAACATTATTAACATGTACGCATTGGACAACTTTCTTCTGTCAACAGATATCTCATGTTCCCGGATAGTTTTTTAGTTTCATCGGCTTTAAATCGTTTCATTTTTACAATTTTATAATGTAAATTTCATATTAAATCCAACCACTGTTTGGTTCTGTGGCTATTCAGCAAGTAAAATGAATTCACTAAGGAAGGACTGATAGATCCAAAAACGTTCTGAATATTTTTATAATCCAGTTAAATTTTTTAAATTTCGATTCTTAATTAAAATTATACCAATTACAAAAGGAGTTTTCACTTCTATGTTAATAGTTATTTATGATATAAGCGTTAAAAGTACAATTTTAAGGCACGCACGTGAAAGTTGTGTCTTAAAAATGTACTTTTTAACACGTATATCATACAATATTTTTTCTACAAACGTCTTATATATCAACAATTATAATTTATTCATTCTCAATTACAGGACAATAGCTACAAAAACTTTTACTTGAACTTGACTTCCATTTTTATATTTTTCTTGACATTACATCAAAACTGCCTATACTGTCAATACGTAAATCATAACAACTATAGAATAACATCTTACTTTTATTGTTGTGTATTCTAACAAATTTTAATAGTTTTTTTTTTCTACAAACGTGTTAAAAATGCAATAATACAGTTTAAATTAAATTTTAAAAAACCTTTTAAACCACCTTTTTCAAATTGCGCAAGTTGTAAATACTATTAATATTAATGTTAATAAATGAAATATAAATATTTTGACGTTTCACAATTTGACAATTCACTTTTAACTGCAGTTCCTTAAAATTTTTAAAGCACTAGTGCCTTAAAGTAGCATTTGTAACGCTCCTATGAAGTGCTAAAAATTGCATTTTTAACACGGTTGTAGAAAAAAGTTATTTAAGTAAAAAAATATATGTTAATATTAAATTACAAAATTTTAAGTATGTTTATAATTGCGATAGAGACGCACTATATAGTACGGCGGCTGCTTAAAAACCGAGTGAACGCTCATAATTAACAAGTAAAAACGACGGTCCAAATTGAAATAAGCCCCAATAATTATTGTTCAGAATCTTTAAATTGAATGTTTAAACTTCAATTTAAGCACTAGGCGATCACAAAAATAATAACTTACATAATATCAGTTTTCAAGTGTTGAAAATGCGTATTTCCGCATTTTTCAGATTTTAAATTGCTTATTACTCTAAAACCACCACAGAAATACATATCAAGCGAGGTATGAGACAGGACGACACTCTCTCACCTAAATTATTTATAACGTTCCTCGAGTACGCCTTTAAAATTCTAAGGTGGGAAAATAGAGGAATAAAAATAGATGGGGAAATGCTCAATCATCTGCGTTTTGCTGACGATATAGTACTTATCACCGAATATCTGGGTGAAGCACAATAAATGCTACACGAATTAGAAAACGTATGTTCAACAATAGGTCTAAAAATAAACCCCAGTAAGACTAAATTTATATCAAATTTAATTCCCAGCGAACACTTAACCATCCAAAATCAAGTGGTCGAATTTACAGAAAAGTACATATTATATCTCGGTCATAAAATCGGAATAAGCAAGGATAATCAGATCTGTGAATTTCAACGAGCAATAACACCTGCTTAGGCGGCGTATAGTTCACTAAGAGACATCTTTAAGACATCCCGATAGCTATGAAACGGAAGACATTTGACCAATGCGTTCTTCCTATTATGACATACGGAGCAGAAACTCTCATGCTCACAAAAACAACAGCACTAAAAATGCGAGTGTCACAAATACGTATGGAAAGATTGATCATCGGCGTCACAAAAAAAAGGACAGAATAAGGAACCATGACGTGAGGAAAAGAACAGGTATCACTGATGTCGTCGAATGCATAGCCAAGTTGAAATGGAATTGGGCAGGCCACGTAGCGAGACTAAAACACTCAATATGGACCAGAAAACTAATTCACTGGCGCCCAACAGAAGACAAACGCAGCAGACGACGACCATTAACCTGCTGGATGGACGGTATTAAACGAATGTCCAATAAATGGCAACAAAACCCACAGAACCGTGGAGAATGACGAACAATGGGAGATACCTATGTCCAGCTGTCGACGGAAGACGTTGCATGATGATGATAACGAATTACTCGAAAACTATTAACTTTTGAGAAATGACAAGAAACCTTTATTTGTTTAAAATAGCCTAAAAAATATTTGTCAGAACAAAGAAGCTTTTTTATTTAGAATCACCCAAAAACCCAGAAAAATGATAAAATATTTTTCGGGACAAAAAAGGTGATTGTTGGAATTTGTTTAAAAAGAGTGTTTAAACAATTTCTGCCCAAAAATTTCGCCCGGTACATTTCAGGTTTGGTTAAAAGGTACATTTTTTAACAGGAATCCGCAAAGAAACCGAATCAGGAACATTTTTCCTATGGGAGCAGAATCATCACCTGGACTATTCGTTGTTTTTCAGTTACGAAGAGCAATGAAAATCTTGAGAGAATTTAACGGTGACACATAGTGGTAATTTTGTAATTACTGAAATTACATAAAGTGATGTTTTCGTAATACCTAATGTGGTATTATGTAAAGAATCTTGCACTGACGAGTTGCCATTGGCAACTATAGTAAATACAGCTATTAATAAAATAAGTCAATAACGTTTTATTGACTTTTCAAGGTGGAAAACTCGATAATACTAAATACAGTGCGAGATAGTGGATAGTAATAATAATATGTGGTTTGAGAATGTTTTGCATTTCTGCGAAATGCCGATAGGTGAGGTTAAGCAAAATGAAATAGTAGAGCAGACAATACAGATTTACTATCTGAAAATAATGTGTAGTCTACCGTAGGTGAAAGAACATATGAATTAAAATAAAAAACAGTGATTTGGTGCAAAAACAGTGTAGATTTTACATATTGTAATGAAAAAATAGAGGTTTCTGAGATGTGGATATATTGCAGCACGTTGAGAAAATCCTCGGTTGATCATCGAACAAATATATCCATAATAGAACAACTGAATATAAAAAATAGGGTGCTTACAAATACAACATAGATACAGTATTTTGGACACATTGCCAGTAGAACAGGCACTATGGAAAAACTTATCATCGAGGGCAAATTTGAAGGAAAAAGTCCTAGGGGAAGATCTCCAAGCAGTTGGGAGGATCAAACAAAAACACTGAGTATCCGAGGAGTTCTGGATTCAGAACAACTAGCCCAGAACAGAGAACGATGGAAAGAAATTATAAAAATTTGATGGTATCACATGCCTATAAGGGATTTAGGACCGAGAAGGAGGAGAAAACTCTTAGATTAAAACCGCCTCTGAGGAGAGGACAGGCATTTGCTTAGGGGAATTATCCATCCAATGATCCAGTGACAGGCAATTGGATTTTTAAAATTTTTGAAAAAGTCGTCATTGTATTTTCTGCATCGCTTTTTCTAGATATTTGTTACTAATAAAGTATGAAACGATCGACGAAAGCATTTTCTTTAAGGGTCTAAGCGCAAAATATCGCCTGTTAAAACGTTCAATGTGTTTTAAATGTATTAATTTTTTTCGAATCCTGAGAAAACTAATAAATATTTTTGAAAAATTTAAACACAGAATGAAAGAATACGTTATTACCGAGGGCCTAAAGTCCCTAAGAACGTCTATAATGTTTATTTTAATAAGTTACTGGGGTTAAAAAAGAGAGAAAATTTAGTGTGACTTTTAATTTCAAATATCTCATTCAAAAGAAACATTTTGGTTATTCTAAAGGACTTTCAGCCCTCGGTAATAATGCAATATTTCATTCTGCGTTTAAATTTTTCAAAAATACTTATTAGTTTTCTCAGAATTCGAAAAAAATGAATACACATAAAACACATTAAACATTTTGACAGGCGACATTTTGCGCCTATGCCCTTAATAAACATTTCAAAGAGGCGTCTTTACTAATTCGTCACGTCTAGGCACACTGTACTAATTATAAAAAGCCTCAACGAAACTTAATAGCCCAATAAATGACCGTTTTGGAGTCTAATTTCCAGGGGCAACTCCGAATTGCATGAAAATTTGGATTTAGGTTCTACTTACCCTCCACTTTAAAGTTGAATTTGTGCCGTTGGTTGCTTTTACTTGGGGGGGGGGTGACATTTACCCCTTCCCGGGGGGTGAGAAATGCGTGTTTAAAATAAGGCCGGAAATGGATAAATTGACTTATTTTAAGCACCTTTTGTTCTATAAAGTTTTTTACGTAAGTCAATACTTTTCGAGTTATTCGCGATTTAAAATGTTGATTTTTCGACAAAAGTGTAGCCTATAAAAAAACGAAAAAAATGGTGTACCAGTAAAGTCTACAAATTGAGTAGAAGCAAAGTTGTAGCTCATGAAAAATACGTTCTTATTCGTCTAATTCCAAATCGAATAATTCAACGCGAAATCACCGAAGAAAGAAACGTTTTTCGGGAAAACCTGATTAACATTTTTAAAGTATCGAAAAAAATTTGTTTTTTACAAAAGTTTACAGCATTAAAAATAAAGAGGTACACTGAAAAAAAAGTTGGCCCCTTTTTTTTTTGTTTAAAAAAATCGTGAAAACCTCCCTCTATTTAGCACCCTAAATGAAATTAATCGTTTGGCTTTACCATCTATTTTAACTGTATGTGTATTGTTTATAATATGATCTGTAAGTTTGATTGGTTTGAAGTGCTTATTTTTGAAACCATTTGTTTTTTTATTAAAAAAATGTTTCTAAAAATTTTTGAAAAATTTCATTTTTTCAAAATAACTTAAAAAGTATTAGTGATGAGAAAAATCTTAAAGAGTAAAAAAATGTAGGTTTTGGTATTATAAATATGCTTGTTTCATTTTGTTTCTCCGTAAGACAAAAATTGGTTAAGATATGGCTGTTCGAAATTTGCATACACTCGTGATTAGTGACCCATTCAAGCTTTCTCAATTATAACCCTTTCAAAAATAAACACTTTAAACCGGTGAGACTGACAGATCATATAAAAAATAGATAGGTAAGTAAATTGTTTGTGAAGCGGTAGCGATTAATTTCATTTGGAGAGCTAAACACGGTGAGATTTTCAGGATTTTTTACAAAAAATAAAGAGGGCCAACTTTATTTTGTGCGTAACTAGCTTATTTTTAATGCTAAAACTTTTATTAACAATGAAAACAAAGCTTTTCATAAACACTTTAAAAAAGTTTAAATGGGTATTTCCCAAAAAGTGCTTAATTTGTCGGTGATTTCAGCTTGAAATATTCGATTTGGAATTAGACGAATAAGAACGTATTTTTCATGAGCTACAACTTTGTTTTTATTTGATTGATAGACTTTGCTGATACACCATTTTTTTGGGTTTTTTATAAGCTACACTTTTGCTAAGGATGTTTTTTTCGATAAAATATTTACTTTTTGAGTTATTTGCGAAAAGCCGTCTGAAAACGTAGTTTTTTTTTGTCGAAAAGTCAACATTTTCAATGGCAAATAACTCGAAAAGTATTGACTTGAGTAAAAAACTCTATAGAACAAAAGTTGCTTAAAATCAGTCAGTTTATCCATTTCCGGTCTTATATCGAACGTATGTTTTTTTACCCCCGAGAAGGGGTGACTGTCAACCCCCAAGTAAAAGCAACCAACGGCACAATTTCAACTTTGAAGTGGAGGGTAAGTAGTACCTAAATCCAAATTTTCATGCAATTCGGAGTTGCCCCTGAAAATTACACGGTATCGCCGAATTTCCCGTTCATTTACTGGACTATAACATGGTTAAGTCAAGATGAAAACTGCAACAATTGCTATTAGGAAAAAATAGAGATATTGTACTGAACACAGACGAATTCTGGCAAAGGTGTCCTCCAATGACAGTTTACAAACCTTTACCATTACCTATCCAGATGGGGAGTGGTGACTGACTAATGTACCATGGTACATAAAAATCTATTAACTATAAAAATACATCTATGTATATCATCTAAGAAATCATTTATTAACAAAGTGCCAAGCACTATCAAATATTAGCTATCCACGTCAATAGTCTTCTTCAAACGCTGTTGCAAAAGAGAAACGCAAGATTCAAAAGGATTTGGACAATAGATCAGAAATAAAGAATAAAGACGTTTTATCATTGGTTAAACCTCATAAGGACAATAGCGGAACTAAAATAAACAGTTCTTGAGTTAGCAAAATAGTTTGATGAAGTAAAATAAACCGTTATTAGCGATATTCGAAGATTTGTCATTTAATGAGTCAGAAAAATTAACCTCTATTAAAATTGTTGCTTGCACGGAATGAATGCAAATTAGTTAATACGTTTTTAACTAATAATATGCAACTGGCTTGATGAAAATATCAAAATAATTAATGAGTCTAATGCGCAAATCCTGCTTGAAACATTCCTTATTTGTTTTAGCGGTTATTACTAAGAAATATTAAAAAGACGTCACTGCCGAATTATTATTTTATTATTAAAAGAACCTGTTAAATAATTTTTAACAAGCAATTAGCAACCATTATGTAAATATACAGGGTGGGCCAAAGAAAAGCCCCCGATAACCCGGAAGTCCGGCTAACCCGGACCGATTTTCATCAGATAAACATTTTGATTTTCAATATTTTGTATTTTTCAATTTAATTGTGGCTTATTTCCAATCAAAATAGTTAATTATCAGACAAACGTTTCAACAATAAAAATGTATGTAATATAATATTTGAGAGATAATGTGTACCTATGTGTGTAATTTGAACTACAATATGTATACGATATTAAAAATGACTCATAGCACACGCCGCAGAAACAACAGCCACCTGTCTGTAGTATCTATTCCTTTTTATTTCAAACTCTCAGCATTGTTTAGGAAAGACTATTTAAAAAATTCTTTTATAAACAATGGTCTTTAGTATTGTGTGTCTTGTATTGTTCGCTTCCATTTGCTTACGTTTGGGTTTGGTGTTTTTTTAGTAATTTTAATGAGTAGGTACTGTGCATATTTATAAATATATTTCATGTTATTTCAATTCCAACGGAGTTTACCTGTAAGTATACCGTATTTTATTAATTTTTACCATATTCTCCGGCTATCTTGGATTTTCGATAACCCGGATCGGTCGCGGTCCCGATTAATCCGAGTTATCGAGGTTCCACTGTAGTTATTGGATTTTAAGGAAATGCCGAAACAGGTAGATTTTTGTTCTAAGGGGGACACATTTTTACGATACATACATCTGTCATTTGTCAACCCCCTCCCTTCCACGTCCCCAACACCTTATTTTTAAATAGGGAATAGGGGTCGTGTGGTAGCTCATTTGAAAGGGTATTCAATTCTCTATTCAATAATATAAACATCAACATAATTATTTATAAAGGGTGTCAAAAAAAATTAAATTAAATTAATTGACAAAAAAAAGAAGAATGTATGTAATTTATTTTACTTAAAATACATTTTACTGTTGTCAGAAAATAGAAATAAATGTTTATTTCATAAATAAACATTGCTTTTGTCTTGAATTAAATGTTCAAACTTCCAAGAAGCAGGTGGATGGCGGAAGTTGGCTTGAATATTGAATTTAAGCGAAAAGCAATGTTTATTTGTGAAATAAACATTAATTTCTGTTTTATGACAACCGTAAAATGTATTTTAAATAAAATAAATTACATAGGTTCTTCTATGTAATTTATTCTCAATTAATTTAATACATACATCTGTCATTTGTCAACCCCCTCCCTTCCACGTCCCCAACACCTTATTTTTAAATAGGGAATAGGGGTCGTGTGGTAGCTCATTTGAAAGGGTATTCAATTCTCTATTCAATAATATAAACATCAACATAATTATTTATAAAGGGTGTCAAAAAAAATTAAATTAAATTAATTGACAAAAAAAAAGAAGAATGTATGTAATTTATTTTACTTAAAATACATTTTACTGTTGTCAGAAAATAGAAATAAATGTTTATTTCATAAATAAACATTGCTTTTGTCTTGAATTAAATGTTCAAACTTCCAAGAAGCAGGTGGATGGCGGAAGTTGGCTTGAATATTGAATTTAAGCGAAAAGCAATGTTTATTTGTGAAATAAACATTAATTTCTGTTTTATGACAACCGTAAAATGTATTTTAAATAAAATAAATTACATAGGTTCTTCTATGTAATTTATTCTCAATTAATTTAATTTAAAAAAAAATTTGGATACCCTGTATAAATAATTATGATAATGTTTATATTACTTAATAGAGAATTGAATACCCTTTCAAATGAGCTACCACACGACCCCTATTCCCTATTTAAAAATAAGGTGATGGGGACGTGGAAGGGAGGGGGTTGACAAATGACAGATGTATATGTATCGTAAAAATTTGTCCCCTTAGAACAAAAATCGACCTGTTTTCGTATTTCCTTAAAATGTAATAACTACTGCCAAATATCGAGGTAGACCTCTTTTCTTTGGCCCACCGTGTATATTAGAATTTCCAGGGAGTATATTTTACGTAAAAATTCAATGTTGTTGTAGATTGAGTATCTCTGTCCCTGGCTGCTCTCCTTCAGTTATCCACCCTCAATAACGTTTAGCATCGGTTTAGAGTTGCACAAGTTTGACTTGAATGTTTGAACTTGACTTGAGTTTGACTTAATTTTAAGTCAAACTCAAGTCAATCCTTCCGACAAATAATCCAAGTCAAGTCAAACTGGTCAATCGTACAGGTTTAAAAATTCAAACTGTTTGTCAAACTAGTTTGAAAAAGTTTGAAAAATAATTTATTTCGTAGAGATGTACTTTTTTGTTGAGATAGACATGTTAGTTGCCAATTAATATAAGAAATTTAATAATACAATGAGTTCCATATAAAAGTACCTAACTTGATATAGGAAGCGAATATAGTCAAAACAGGGTAATAAAGTTCTTAAAATGATTGCTGTATGCTTAGAATTGCTTGCAAGTTTCGTTTTGTCGATATCACTGTTTTATATTTTTATTTGAGTGTTATTACTAGATTAAAACAAAGAATTCGTTGAATGGTTTTTTTATCATAACAAGTGTAATTTATTATACTTTAACAATTTATGAAGGAACAACAAAATATAATATTTTTAATAGAGTAGGTTTAATGCATTTTTTGCAACTTTTCGATTTCGTTTTAAAGAATTAGTTCACTATTTGTCATTTTATAACGCTGTTCTTTATTTCTACATATTATGCACTTTGCAATTTTCTTTGTTTTGAAATCACCTGCCGCAACATCAAATAAATCAGTATATTTATTTTTCTTAATTATGTATTAATACGGCTTCGAATACAGATTGTGTCTCTTAATTGTTGAAGTGGGAATACCTTCAAAATCAAACTCAATTTGTTCTAGTACTTATTCTGAGCCGAAAAATATCCAGGTTCAGAGATATTATCTATATATGTTCAGAGATATAAATATGAACTACAAACTAATTTGTGGAGTAGGCGGATATCTACGGGGGGGGGGTAGGGAAATTCCCCTCCCACCAAGAACTTCCAAAATTTTTTTTGACAAATTTCAATAAACATAGAAATGTATTATTTTATACCACAGATATTTAAACCACAGACAAACAAGTAAAGCCCAATAAATCAGCTATTTAGGATAATTAAGAAAACTTAATGCATCTACATTAATTTATTTAAAATTTAAACCCAAACATAACATTATTTGTAGCCTGTACCCAAAAAAATATAAAACCAATAACCCTATGGTCAGTTTTGAATTTTAGAAATACTTTTGTATTGTCGTGTTTTCCAGGGAACTGCAGGTTGGTACCAGATGTTGTTTTCGATGAGAGAAATGCCTCTGTTAATAAAAGAAAGTCGTAAAAACTCAAAATGATTATTTTGAATTGTCCATTGATCAACCAAATAGTATTTTTTTGCAACCATTAAGGACATATGCGTAACATGCTCCCTGTCAAAATATTCAATGTGTTTTGAATGTATTTATTTTTTTCGAATCCTGAGAAAACTAATAAATATTTTTAAAAAATTTAAAAGCAGCATGAAACATTACATTATTTCTGAGGGCCGAAAATCCCTGACAACTTCTATAATGTTTATTTTAATAAGTTACAGAGTGAAAATAAAAGGGAAAATTTAGTGTGATTTTTAATTGAAATATTTCATTCAAAAGAAACTTAGATATTATTTATTTTTAAGAGACTTTCGGCCCTCGGTAATAACGTAATCTTTCATTCTGCGTTTAAATTTTTCAAAAATACAGGATTCGAAAAAAATGAATATGTACATTTAAAACACATTGAAATTTTTGACAGGCGACATGTTGCACCTTTCACCTTACGAGGACTCGTAGTAACAAAGTACTTTATTCCCGTTCGAAAGTCAAACTATCCGTGTAGATTCATTTCTTCATATTACAAGTTGTAAGACTCCCGTTTAGAAATTCCTAAGTTCTTTATATCTTGAATGTACTAATCTGGTTACTGGTTAGTTTTTTTAAGTGAAACTTTTTATTAAATATAATATATTAGATTATAAACCTGGTACATTCCAGGTCAAATAACTCAGACAAAAACTTTTGGATCTCAGATTTGTCTGAAACTTAGTGTATAGCTTCTGCTTAATTCTTCTTTTTTTCTCTCAAAATACCATTTTAAGCGATTTTACAGTGATTTGGTATTTATTTAAACAAATTTGCATTTTTTATCGTAAAATATCAATAGAAAAAATAATGTTTTAATAGTAGGGACTCAAAAATTCATTATAACGCATTATAACAAGTTATTTTAATTAAAAACAAGTTTTTGATCCAATTTTTGACGGCACAAAAAATTATAATAAAAGAAATTATAGGAAATCATATTTTCAACAATTTCAGTCCTTGTAATTGATATTGAGATTGAGATATTGAGTAAAGACGGTTCTCCTTTAAAATCAAGATGGCGGAATTCATTCGCGATTTTAAATTTACACTACTATCGACCTCCTAAAGATTAGAAAAATAGATCTTGCTGATTAGCGACTGGACTATATATAATTTTTACTCTGATATTATTGCATGTAACTTTTATTGTATTGTAAAACTATATAAATTTTTCCTGTGTTTTGGCTATGTGTGGGCAAATTTTCAGCCAAATCGAAGAACTTATATTTTGGGAATGGAGGAACATCTAAAACATCTATTTTAACGTTTTCTACACTAAAAATTGATCAAAAACTTGTTTTAAATAAAAAAACTTGTTATAATGCCTAATATTCACATTTTTGAGTCCCTTTTATTAAAACATTGTTTTTCCCATTGATATGTTACGATAAAAAAATGCAAATTTGTTTAAATAAACACCAAATCACTGAAAAATCGCTTAAAATGATAGTTTGAGAAAAAAAAAGAAGAAGAAGAAAACGGGTCGACTATCAATATCTTATTTTTATCCCCCTCCCCCCCACCCCCCAAGGCAAATTTCTAGATCCGCCACCGGCGGAGTAGCAGAGAGATTTGGAAATAAACACGTTACCCAATATGATATTCAAACTTCAAACTGTTTGAAGAAGTTTGATTTCAAGTCAAACCTAAAGATATCGAAATCAAGTCAAGTCAAACTTTTTTACAAAAAAAAGTTTGGTTTTCAAGTCAAGTCAAGTTTGCTGAATAAAATCAAACTAGTTTGACTTGATGCATCTTTACATCGGTTCTCACTTCGTCTATCCACCACTTCCTTGGTATTCCGACTGACCAACGTCCCACTAATAGTTCCGCTAAGCTTTTTACTAGGTGTTCGGTCATTGTCTATTCTTATGAGTTAACCTGCCCAGCGCAATCTTTGTATTTTTGCATAATTTTCTATTGAGGGTTCTTTGTAATATTGGTTTAACTCGTGGTTGAACTTTGTTGGGACCCATTGTCGCAAATTGGTCCCAATATCCCTCCTTATTATATTAAATTATATTATATTATATTATATTATATTATATTATATTATATTATATTATATTATATTATATTATATTATATTATATTATATTATATTATATTATATTATATTATAGTATATTATATTATATTATATTATATTATATATTTCCTTTAAAAGTAATAATAAGGTTTATTGTCTTTTTTGTCATGATCCATGTTTCTACCACGGCATATGTTATTATTGGTCGTATGATCGTCTATGAAATCTATCTTTCTAATGTAGGGTCTGAGCTTGCTAAAAATATTAAAATACCATCTTCACCTAATCCTCCAAAAACTACATGTAATAGTACGTTTTTTCTAAAACCCGTAACAAAATCAGAAGTTCAGTGTATTATTCATTCTTTAAAACCAAAAAAATCTCCTGGCATAGATAACATTTCTGCTTATCTGTTAAAGATAATTTCCCATTATGTTGTTGATCCAATAACTAATTTAATAAATATAATATTTGAACAAGGTACATGTCCTGACAATTTTAAAAAAGCTGTAATTATACCTATATTTAAAAAGGGTGATAAAAAATTAGTGCAAAATTATCGTCCAATATCACTTATTACCAGCCTTGCAAAAATCTTTGAAAAGGCATTAGCCGAACGAGTTAATCAATATCTTAAAAAGTTTAACCTGCTTTCTACAAACCAATTTAGTTTTAAAAAAGGATATTCCACTTCAGATGCTATAACATCTGCTACTGATTATTTATATAACATGCTGGACAGTGGTTCTCCTACTTTAGCAATATTTTTAGATTTAGCGAAAGCATTTGATACTGTTAGTCATCAACAGTTATTAAGTGCTTTGAGCGATCTTGGAATAAGAGGAATACCATATTTACTATTTCAAAGTTATTTAAAAAATAGATTACAAATTGTCAAAATTAATAACAAACTTAGTACTGAAAGAACCATTGAGTATGGTGTGCCTCAAGGTACTGTTTTAGGCCCTTTATTGTTTTCAATATATATAAATGATCTAGCGGCAATGAAAATAAATGGAAAGATTATTTGTTTTGCTGACGACACAGTTATACTTTACACTAGTAATTCTTGGAATGAACTTAAAACTTTGGCAGAAACAGAAACTGTAAAGGTTCTAGATTGGCTAAGTAGGAAACTACTGACAGTTAATACAGATAAAACTTACTTTATACCATTTTCAATATATAAAAATAATTTACCCGAATTCATGGAATTAAATGTAAACTATAATAAGGCGTACATTAAAATAAATAGGAAAGAATACATAAAATATTTAGGCGTTTATATAGATTGTCACTTGAAATGGGATATACATATTGATATGGTATGTAAAACTCTAAGAATGATACTATACAGATTTAGATATCTCAGCAACATTCTTGATTTATCTTTCTTAAAGATGGTATACTATTCCTTAATAGAATCACGTCTTAGATATGCCATTATAGCATGGGGTGGAACATATTCCTCACATTTGATTAAACTCGAAATACTTCAAAGGAGATTTTTAAAAATAATGTTAAAAAAAACTCGCTTATATTCATCAGAACTTCTTTATCAGCAAGCTGGTGTTTTTAAAATTAGACAATTATATTTATTAAACATAATTTTGCATACATACAAAAATAAACAAATATTGAAATCAATAGATCATAATTACGACACTAGAAGAAAACTTCATGACTATGTAAAAATTATTAGTAATTTTAAATCAATTGGTAAACATAATTTCACATACTATATTCCTAAAATATTTAATTATTTACCCGAAATTTATAAAATATATTTGAGAAAAATAAACTCATTCAACATGATTAAATCCATTTTTAAAAAATTTATTAAGAACACTGGACCTGAATTTTTGAATGCGATCTTTAATTAAATTTATAATATAACTACTAATATCTAATATATTTGTTATGCATTATGAGTTGTTATGAGTTATGTATTGTTAATTTTTAATATTTGTTATGCGTTTTTGTATTGTTAATGTTTAATATTTGAATAATGTAATCCCTGAGCACAATCTCTGGTTCTTCAGGGAATTTCTTCTTTTGGTTTATTTACTATTTATTTATATGTGAAAATATTTAACTTAAAATTAATTTGTAATTATGTTAGTATTGAATTATTCTATTATAATATTGTTATATATGAGAGCATAATGAGAAGTAAATAAACATTATTATTGTAGCGGTTATTTACTGTAATAACTTATAATTACAAAGAAACAAGCGGTTCGTATTTATATACGATTTTATTTATATAACAGTACAGACGAATTTATTTTTACAGACTTTACTTTACAAACTTTAGCTTAAGACTAAACTCTAATAACAGCGCGCTCCGCTTAAATAGCCAATAGGTCATGTTCTCGAAATGTCTACATATCCCTCGGCCTAATGAATATTCTGGAGATCTTCACTCACAGCGCCGTCGCTTCTGTGACGTCACGGCTACTGTTATTCCGACGGTTGGAATTCTCCCAAGCCGGGGACTGTTTATTGTGCCGATTCGAAACTCTTTCGTTACACTGCTCCCCTCTTAAGATCTGAGCGTCCCGATCAGCAACTCTAGATGAAGGCTCAGGATGGCGGAATCTACACGACTCTCCAGCTTTGCATACACCCTTCAAGAAGAAATAACAGTCTACTGTCTTTGAAGGATCCGACATCTTCGGGTTCATGCAACACACAGTAATTCGTACGCCAGTTTCTCTGAAGACCACCTCAAGCATGCTTCTCACAATCTTCCAATCCAGATTTTCTACGGCATGGCCTATTTTTGGTAAAGCCAAATCTTTGATGTCATAATTACACACGATTTTCTTCAAATTAGTTAGAGCACGCCATATGTTCTCGTAGCTTGGCGTGTCCGTATAAGACTTCCTGGTCACCATATACAGCAAAGATCGAGGACCATCTTCCAATCGCAGTACTCTTCCAATTTTAGGTTGTTGATTTCTTAACTCATCCAGGCGGCCGAACTTTCTATTGAATACGGACGAGATTCCTTTAGTCATCTCGAGGTCTTGGGCAACACAGTGGGCTAGAGAGACGTTTTCTGGAACACCAAACAGATCTTGCTGAACTTCTGTGGTCACGCCGAATCTAGCACTCTTTCTCGCTGCGTAATTTGACATAAATTGATTAAAACTTGGCTGTGTGGCGTCTTTCATCTCCTGTTGGAGGACTCGGGCTTCTTCTGTTTCATTTGAGCCAGCATATGGTGCAAGACGATTTATGTGAATAACTTTTGGTTTACCGTTTGGCAACTTCTTAATTCTGTATATTACGTCATTTATTTTCTTCTTAACTTCATACGGACCTTCCCATTGTCTTTGCAGTTTAGGACACAAGCCGCGACGACGTTGTGGATTATAAAGCCAGACAAGATCACCT
Organism: Diabrotica virgifera virgifera; assembly: GCF_917563875.1. Classification (NCBI taxonomy): domain Eukaryota; kingdom Metazoa; phylum Arthropoda; class Insecta; order Coleoptera; family Chrysomelidae; genus Diabrotica; species Diabrotica virgifera. Next base: position 191,162,695 of record NC_065445.1, read on the forward strand.
ACTTCGAAGCTTTCATTCTTGCATCGAGAATCATATTGATCTTTCATTCTATCACTGGCTATCTGGATGTGTTGTCGGGCAAGTTCATGAATGTTGTTCATTCGTAACTTCAGGCGGTCGACGTATTCTTCGCCTGCAACATGTTCCTCAGAAGGTCTGCGGCCAAACTCTAGGTCGCAGGGCAAACGAACTTCACGACCCAACATCAGGCAGGTTGGTGTTTGACCTGTAGTTTCATTTACGGCCGAGCGGTAGGCCATCAGGAATAAATGAATGTGTTGGTCCCAATCTCGCTGATGTTCAGATACAACTTTGGACAAGTGTTTACCCATCGTTCGGTTCATCCTCTCGACCATCCCATCTGATTGAGGATGCAGGGGTGTTGTTCTGGTCTTATTGGCACCAATCAATTTACAAACGTTTTGGAAAAGAGCTGACTCAAAGTTTCGCCCTTGGTCGGAGTGGATCTCCAAGGGAACACCAAATCGGCTGAAGAATTCTTTAACAAGTACCTCTGCAACGGTAACAGCTTCTTGATTTGGTAATGCATAGGCCTCGGTCCATTTCGTAAAATAATCCATGGCTACCAGGATGTATTTATTTCCAGCATCAGTTTCTGGAAATGGACCTGCAATGTCGATTGCTACTCTTTCCATAGGACTGCCAACATTATACTGTCTCATGGGTGCTCTCTTTTTACCAACTGGACCATTACCGGATGCACACAGTTCACATTTCCGGCACCATCTTCTTACATCATCTTTACAGTTCACCCAATAGAACCGTTCTCGAACCTTTTGCAGAGTCTTCGTAATACCAAAGTGTCCACCTGATGTACCGTCATGCAACTGACGCAATACTTCTGACACTTTACTTTTAGGTACAATCAACTGAAGCTTAGATTCTGTACCATCATCGTTCTCAAAGGTTCTGTACAGGAGATCATCTTTTAGTATCAGGCAATTCCATTGGCTCCAGTAGGCCTTGACTTCCGGACTACATGCACTAATGTTTTGCCAACTAGGTCTCTCACCTCGACGCATCCAATCCAATACTCTTTTTATACATGGATCATCTTCTTGGGCGTGTTGTAACTGTTGGGGCTGCCATTGTTCATTAACTACGGTGGTTCGTCTCACGGGGCAAAATCGTTCCTCTACTTTAAGCCGGTGATTACAACTTTCACCGCATGGCCGTATCGAGGAAGCATCTGTATTTGAACGAACTCTTCCAGCCCTCTTCACGCGTCTCTTCGGCATCGTGTCACGAATCACCCTCCGTACCATTTCCACCAAACGTTCATCTTTTCTCTTATCGCCTTTTTCCACGGCTATTACTCGATTGTTTCGTGAAGCTTGGCTAGCTGCTTCGTGTTCCAAGGCAATAGCAAGTGCTTCATCTAAAACTTTCGGTCTTGCTAGTCGTAAAGCTTTCTGTAGTTCACTCTCTTTCACCACAGGATCTAACGCTGCTGCATTAACTGATGGTTGTACTTTTGTATCGGTTATCATGCTCTCTAGTTGTTTGATCTTTTCTTCTACGGTCTCTACACTTTTCTGCATCTTATCGAATGTTCTAGAAACTTCTTCAAATTTCTCGTCGTTCTGTCTACAAACTTCTTCAAGTTTTTCGTTGTTTTGTCTACAGACCTCTTTAAAAGTTTCATCAATCTTTTGAGAAGTCTCGTCGAATCTTTTAGCAACATTTTCGAATTTATCGTCGCTTTTTCTAGAAGTTTCATCGATCGTTTCAGAAACAGTTTTTAATTTCGATAAGATTACTTGTTCTGCTGACTGGAAGTGGAACGTCTCTGGGTCATCTCCGTTCTTCGTGAGGACATCCTTGAGTCGTGCTTGTAGGACTATCTTGCACCCACTGCTGTCTAATTCGTACTCTTCTAATTGTTCACGGAGCTGTTTTATGGTCAGTTCTTGTAGCAACATCTTTGGTTGGCACACACGTACTTTTCAAAATGTCCAAGTCTTTCCGAATACCGAACAATCAACGCACTTCAATTATTACCGACGAATAAAGTTCAAAAGTCTTTTTTTTTCACTTTTCATTTATTTACACTCCACACCGTTAACACCACTGTAGCGGTTATTTACTGTAATAACTTATAATTACAAAGAAACAAGCGGTTCGTATTTATATACGATTTTATTTATATAACAGTACAGACGAATTTATTTTTACAGACTTTACTTTACAAACTTTAGCTTAAGACTAAACTCTAATAACAGCGCGCTCCGCTTAAATAGCCAATAGGTCATGTTCTCGAAATGTCTACATATCCCTCGGCCTAATGAATATTCTGGAGATCTTCACTCACAGCGCCGTCGCTTCTGTGACGTCACGGCTACTGTTATTCCGACGGTTGGAATTCTCCCAAGCCGGGGACTGTTTATTGTGCCGATTCGAAACTCTTTCGTTACATTATTATTATCTATCAGAGTGTGTCCTCCAATTTTGAGAATTTCAGCTAGAATGTTGTCAATTTCTGGGCTTTATTATTCTTTAATGGCATCCATTATCTCCTGTCTTGCGGGTGGGTATGTTAATTCATGATTCTGGTTCCGATTCTTTATTATCTCGATATCAAGTACTATATGGGCTACTTGTTTGTACTTGTTCTGTTAGTAAACCCTCGAAATAGTTTTTACATCCTACTTTTATTGCTACGTCGTCACTGCTAATGTGTCCTTCACCATTTCTAAAAAGATTAGTGTGTGGTTTATATCCCTCTATGAGTTGTTTCAGGAATTTATATGCACCTCTAGTGTCACCCTGATTGAAATCTTCCTCAATTCTTAGTATTTGGCCGTTTTCGTATCTTCTCTTCTTTCTTCTGCATATTTTGCCTGCCTTTCTTCGTTGTTCTTCAAATTTTTTACACCTTTCTCGTGTTCTTCTTTGAGTGTACTGCACGTGTTTCTTTTGTCTTTTACTTGTTTTCATTCTTCATCAAACCAAAGTTCTTTTCTTTGATGTTTTTAATTCCTATCACTATTTTTGCCGTTTTCCATGCTATCTATTCATCATCCATGATATCTATCATTTTTCATTCTTCTTGTATTGTTTCCTCTCTCTGTTCTAGGAGTTCTGTATTGAGTTCAGTTATGCAAGATAGTGAAGGTAATCTTCTGAATATATCTACTAAGATCAGAATAGCTGCAAAATCTGTAACTTTAAATTTGTTTCTTAAAAAATCAATGAATATGACCTCTTCAAAACATAGTGAAAACTCCAGCTTATTTTTCTGATCAAGATATTAAAGTCAGCTAATAATAGGTACTAATTAGTTTTATAAAGTGAGGCATAATATCAGTACCATCAGTCATACACGCCTGTCTTGTCTCTATAAAAGTCTGTTTTCGGTCTCGTTGGTCCTAATTGAGGTTGAGCAATGGCAGGACGACAGACTCAAAAAGAGAAGGCAAAGCAAAATCGGCTGTATTATGTCTTTACGGCTTTTTCATCAGCTATCCCTCATATATCTTTTAGAACCTTCAAATATCTGTATAAGATTTTTACGTTAAATTCTTGATTTTTTCCCAGATAGACTGCTGTATCTATGAGTTCTACGAACAGAAAATGATGGAAAGACTCAACTTATATCCCGTTAATATAAGAAACGTTATAATATAGTAAAGTGAAAATAAAGTATCTTATTTATATTCGTTCCATATCATTAAGCGACAAATTTTCAAATATCCCTAATAACAAACAAAGAACTACAATAAACATAACGGTTGATTTTTACCGTATCGAAATTAATTCATTAATAGCGCCTCGCAAACAGATTAGTGAAGGTACAGTTAAAAAAATCGTCTAATACTATTTAAAAATTGGTCATCTTTGGTAGCAACAACAAACTGCAGACAGAAAGCAGCGTGTCTGCGAGTTTAAGTGACTTAATCTGCAATTTACTTAATCTGCAGGTGTAAAGTTGGATGGACCATCATCAATTTCTTTTTGCTTTGACAGGTGACTCGTTACCGGGCGCCTACTAATGAATTAAAAAGCACTTTTCATTTAATTTGTATCTATATTAATAAATGGCAAAAAAATTAATTTTAAGTTTTGTTTACAAGGCTTCGCGCTTTCACATTTTTGTCACCTTTTGAACTATACTGCGAGTTAGGGATATAGACAATGTATGCTCATTTTCATAGTTGATTTTTTCGTGAACGGATTAACGGATTCCGCTAATTTTTTTTATTATTTTAGATATTTCTTTGGTATTTACACAGTTGTGCAAAGATTTACTCAAACTTCTTTTTTGTACTTATACCGGGTGGAAGAAAATAAATGTTTTTCTTGTGTTAAGTTTGAAACACCCTGTAGACAGGTCAAGGCACAAATTTGAGTATACATCTAAATCTTATTGTAGTCTTATGTTTTGTGAACATTTTGTTTTTTGAATGTGACTGATATCTTTAGAAAAAAAAATAGACGGTATTGTAGTTTTACATGTGTTTTAACCGAATCAAAAGTTTGAGACACCCTGTACTGTAGGGAGGAAAAGGTGAAAAGATGGTTATGCATTGATACTATGTTGTAGTCTCATATTTTGTGAACCTTTAATTTTCTAATTTCTTTGATATCTTTAATAACAAAGCAACTATTTAGACAGTTTTACTCTTTAATATGCGTTTTAACTGACGATTGCGACCCGTGAGGAGGTCATGGCTCAGGGCTTCCGCAAGGCTGATTGGCGCCCGCGTGCAGGACATATTTTAGCGCCATTTAAATCTACTATAAAACTAATACATAAATATTTTTGAAAAAATAAACCCAGAATGAAAGATTACATTATTACTGAGGCCGAAAGTCCCTGAAAACTTCTATAATGTTTATTTTAATAAGTTACAGGGGTGAAAATAAAAGAGAAAATTTAGTGTGATTTTTAATAATTGCAAATATTTAATTGAAAAGAAACTTTTTATTTATTTTAAGGGACTGTCGGCCCTCGGCAATAACGTTATCTTTCATTCTGCGTTTAAATTTTTAAAAAATACTTATTAGTTTTCTCAGGATTCGAAAAAAATTAATACATTTAAAACACATTGAAAATTGTATTAATTTTATTAGGTGTGACATTTTTCGCCTTTCCCCTTAAATTTTTTGCAACATTAATGAATCACCCTGCATATTAAATTAAAAATATACATTTAAGTAAATAAACAATAATATTTTGTTATTTCAAAGTTTTCAAACAAATTTTATACAGGGTGTCTACATAACTAGAAACCGTATGGGAAACTGTTTCATTATTAATTTTACGAGAAAAAGTTATTCTTCATAAAAAGTTATGCATTGTCTAGAACTCAGAATGCAACCATCAAATATCAAATTTTATGAATCATATACGAGGTATGTCAAAAAATATGAATTTCGGTCAAGAGCAAAGTATGTTTAGTTTTCACAATATTGAAAAGTTATTATGAAAAGTTGTTCAGCATTAAAAACTATGTTTCTATATGCAATTACATCCTTCTAATTGAAATATATTATGATCTAGAAAGGCTACTTTTGATCGAATCTCATAGTTTTTTACATATATCTCATATAAAATTGATAAAATTTGATAGGATTTGATGGTTGCATCTTAGACTTTAGACCATGCAAAGATTTTTAGAAAGAACTTTTTATCGTACATTAATTGCACTTTTCAACAACGCCCTTTTCATTTATTAGAAATAATGTGATAAGTCTTTTATTATTAATAATTAGCCCTTTTCAGTTATTACATATAATGTGATAACGCTACTACTAGTATCGGTTTACAGCGTTCTCCGGACGCCTTCCGACTCCTAACCGCCATTCTTCTCCCTTTAACCATAGACCTGGAGGGATTTCTCTTTCCTCTAGTCCTTTTTCAATTCCCTTCCTCCAATTTCTTATCGGCCTTCCTCTTTTTCTTCTTCTTTGTGGTGTCCATGCCAAAATCGGCTTAGGGATCCTGTCATCTGTCATTTTCTGTACATGGCCGTACCATACTAGTTGTTTTGTTTTTATGTCATCAATTATTGTATGTCTGACTTCCATCATTTCTCGTATTCTCTCATTTGGTATCCGATCTCTTCTTGATTTGCCTGCTGCTCTTCTCCAGAAGTCCATTTCTGTTACATACTAGTAACATTTTCCCCGTTCTTTTTTTCAGTGGCCAAACTTCACTGCCATAATTAATTAATTAATCAATAACAATAAAAGAGTTATCTCATTATTCGTAATAAATGAAAAGGGCGTTGGGTATCTGTAATTTGAGAACAAAAAATTTCAATTAAAAGGATGTAATTGCATATTAAAACATAGTTTTTAATTAATTCCAAAAAACTTTTCATAATATGTAATAATTTTCGATATTGTGAAATATTATGGTACTCTTGATCGAAATTCATAATTTTGATACTCATAAGATTGACACAATTTTATTTGGTTGCATTTTAATTTTTAGACTATGCAAAGCATTTTATGAAGAATGAATTTTTTCCGTAAAATTAATAAGAAAAAAGTTTCCCATATGGTTTCAAGTTACGCAGACACAATATCTTAATTATTTTCTTTTTTTTTCAAAATAAACTGTAAATTGTGGATTTTATTAGGGGAAACCCGATTATAACTATTTAAAATGAATTATTATTATTCTATGCAATGATTATGATACTTACCATTTTCACAATTAATTTAATTTCCACACCACTTAAAATATCCATAACAAATAAAAAAGATTGTTCAATATTTTTTACACGAAAACAAAAGTTTAAAATCGGGGCAGAACAAACCCAACGGATATTGCAATAATAGTCGTAGGTAATTATTAACACCAATATAAAATAAAATTTTAAACCTTTCACTGCGAGAAACCACCCGTTCACCAGTAACAGTAAATAATAATGTTTGTGCCTAATAAACGCATAGACGAGAAGGGAAAAGATACTCAAGTCAAATACATAATAATAATTCATAGAGTATTTGTTTACTTAAGGGTAATTACATAAATTAGAGTAAAAGATTCACTTTATACGAGTAAAACTGCTTGATCCAGGTCCAGCAGTGTTTTTGTACGAGTAAAACTGCTAAGTTGCGTTATGGGTGTTAATTTATGTTTCTACTCGTCAATAAGTGTGATTTGATGTTTATTTGACTATTTTGAGTGTCGCATTAGTATACAACATAAAATCGATTGGATTGTATGCCAAGCGTAATTCAATCTACTTCAAAGAAAAAAATTAGGAAGGAACAACAAAATGTTATATATTTTTGATGAAGTAAGTTCAACATTTCAGGACGGGAATAATTATTTTTTCATAAAAACACAATATTTTATTTTTGAGATTTCTCTAGCTGTTCATGCAATAATTAAAATTTTATATAAAAAATTATTATCTCATTTAAAATAAATATTTCTTATTTGCCAAACCTTCGGTTTGGCGCCCCTTTGGGGTTACGCCCGCGTGCGCCGCACGCGTTGCACGCCTGGTTACGGGGGCCCTGTCATGGCTTATCATACCACTAACATTAAAGTATTTCCTATATAGCGCGAAAGGAAAAAAATGTTCAGAGAAAATAATATGTGTAGTGTACCACTCGCAATTTAAAGAGCTTTCACGTAGACACCAAATCCGTATTACTATCAGGGAAATTCCACCCCAAAACATCACAGAGCCTCCATTAAACAATCTTGTCTCTCTTATGTTAAGCTGTGCATACCGCTTACCTGGTCGACAAATAACTCATATAGGTGTCGATAAGAACTGTGTACGTTATGTGCCTTTCTGTTTTTATTGTTTTGTTAACTGTTATTTTTTATTGTTAATTTAGTTTTGTTGCAGTTGTTAAACACAGTTGTTGAACACATGTTAAAGAGTAAAACCACCTATTTTCTTTGTTATTTTCTTTGATTCTAAAGATATTAGGGAGATTCAAAAACAAAATGTTTACAAAACATAAGAGTACAATACGATTTCGACGTTTTGTACCTCGTCAAACTTAACATAAGAAAAACATTTCTTTTCTTCCACCCGGTATAAGTACAAAAAAGAAGTTTGAGTAAATCTTTGCACAAAACTGTGTAAATACTAATGGTAGGGAAGCCCAAGCGGGGATTTTTGCAGTTACTCGAGAGCGTCAGATTATCATATGGGGAGAAACCTGGTACCCTGCAGATGTACCTCTACCATATATTGGCTTTTAACACAGGGAAGTTGGTTAAGGGGGCCCCAAAAAAAATCTATCCTGAAAAATACTCGAAATTGTCAGATTAACATAGGGTAAGTTAAGTACATGCAAAAGAGTGTATATTTCAAAAATCTGACGATTTGAGCGGGGTGTATGAAAATGGGTGAGTCAAAAAGTTTCACAAAAAAAGCGAATATTTCGCGAAATTTCGTCAGATCGAAAAACTAAAAAAAAACGTCTTCAATATTTTTCAAAAATCTATCGAATGGTGCTAAACATGACACCCACGGAGAGGGGAGGGGGTAAATTTAAAATTTTAAATACAAACCCCGCGATATTTCGCAAAATGAACATCAGATCGAAAAACTGCAAAATACACTTTCAAAATGTTTTTGAAAAATCTATCAAACGGTACCAAACACGACCCCCCACGGAGGTGGTGTGGGGGGTTACTTTAAAATATTAAATGGGACCCCCAAATTTTTAATTACAGATTTGGATTCTTTACGTAAAAATAAGCAACTTTTATTCGAGACTTTTTTTCGAATTATGGACAGATGGCGCTATAAGCGGAAAAAAATATTGTTGGAAATGGAAAATTAAATTAAAAAATGGAAAGCGCCCCCTAAAATGGAAAATTTTACTTAACTTTTTTTGATTTTAGGACCTAATAATCACAACCTAATAGGTCCCCATAACGCTCGAGTGACTGCAAATTTAGCATACGTTGCTCCCCCACCATAAAGAAATATCTAAAATAATAAAAAAAACTATATCGAAATCCGTTAAACCGTTCACGAAAAATTAGACTATAAAAATGAGCATAAATTTTCTATAACCTTAACTTATGCCTCGCAGTGTATAAGTATGTTATTATACATAACCAAACTTATATGGAATCACTATGTATTTCAATTCAATATTTATTTCTTTTGAAAAAACTTGTTATTGTTGCGAAGAATAAGATTTTTATTGAAAATATACAACCCTATAAAACAATCAGATAGTACAGCAAGGTACGCTCTAGATCAGGGGTTCCCAACCTTCTAGCAACTGCGTACCACTTGAAATATTTTAAAGATTTTGGCGTACCACCGAACATTGGGGGGCATTGAATAGAAGGAATCCTACCCCCGATCCTATTTTTTTTTAGAAACATGTTTACTATCAAAAACATGTCCATTGGCTTGTTTTATTTTAATTAAATAAATATTATCACTTTAAATTTAATTATTCATTGACTTTTTCAAGCTTTTTATCAAGACAACAATAAATATAATTATTAGTCAATTATACTTTCTAATTTTTATTTAAAAATATATTCTTTCTCATAATCCTTAGTGTCCTTCAGGGCGTCGGATGAAAAATATATACAGATATAGGTACGTTTATTACTCATGGCTATACAAAATCATCATGCAATGTTATACAATTGCTACAAACTTTCAACAAAAAAAAAGATACAAATCAACAGAAATCAAAATTAGTCATTTTGTATCGAGATTAATGCGAAGATTGTTGCCGTTTGCCTGTGAATAAAGTGTCAATTGCATGAGTAATTGAACTCAATTTTATTCGTAAGTCCTCTTCAACACTTGTTAGTCTGTTTCTATATTTATTTTTTATATACAATAGTTCACCAGTCTCACACAAGTAACTAGTGACAAATGGCATCAAAAACAGCATAGCTTGCCGGAAGAGCATTGGATACTCGGATTTACACCCGATCCAGAAGTCAATTAAGGATTTCTCTTTAAAATTGCCTTTCATAGAATTGCCTTCTGTTAGATCGATGAATGTTTCCTGTAATTACAACTCATTTGGTGAGGTTCATGCAAAAGGATTTTTGGTCAACTTTGCAATAATCTTCAGAGAAGTATTATTTATTAAAACTTTCTTGAAGAGATTTCAAGTGAAGAGTTATATCAGCAACCACATCTAATGTTAGAGATATTTCGTTTTCTTCAAAAAATGATGACAGCGTAGGAAATGCAGGGACAATATTCCCCTGTATTTGAGAACAAAAAAGAACCAACTTTTTTTTGAAGTGGTTTATTTTCCCATTGACTGTGATGGATGTTGTGTTTTCTCCCTGAAGAACCATTTTCAGCGAGTTGAGTCTGTTAAAAATGTCAGCTAGACACTCCAATCTTGACAACGATTCTTCATCATAGAATAAGTCTTTCATGTCATTATTTTTTTTACTTAAAAGCATTAAAACTGCTGACCTCAGTTCAAAGAGACAGGTGAAAATTTTCCCTCGAGATAACCATCTCACTTCTGTATTTAACAGAAGAGTTTTGAACCCGCCACACATCAAGGAGAATAATCTTAATGTCGCTTGTTTCAACCACGCGACGCGTACCACCTGAAACCTTCCCGCGTACCACCAGTGGTACGCGTACCACTGGTTGGGAACCTCTGCTCTAGATTATTAAATTTGCTTTAGTTTTAAATTGAACGAAAATAGATAGGTAAACTAAACTTTTGCATTAAAAACGAAAATATACCTTATAATGAGGTAATAGGAAGTGCCAAGAGGAAAGACTATTGGTCTTGTGGAGCAAGGAGTGTCTCTGATGGAGATAGCTGAAGTGGTAGGCGTAACACAATGCGTTGTGTCAAAAACCTATGCTGGGTATCAGGAAATAGAAAAGCTTTAAAAAAAACAAGACAAAGTCGCCAAAAAGTAACAACGACTTACAACTATCATTTCACTGTTCAAGCAGCTAGAAGAGACTCAACATTTTCTCACCGGTAGCTCCAGAGGGGGCTTTTGGTATCTACAGGTGTAAGTGTTTCGGTTGAAACGATAAGAAAACGAGTTCGTGCCCAAGGACTATACATCAGGAGACAGTAACGGGTCCCTGAGTTATACAGGCAGCACAAGATTGATCGCCTAAATTGCTGTCTTCAGCGCCAAAACTAGAACATTGAGAATTGGCAAAATATGCAATTTTCAGACGAAACCAGAATTTGTGTAAAATCGGATGACCGGTGAATTCGCTTACTTGAGGGCGAGGAAGACAAGCAAGAACGTAAACTGACAGATCTGCTCACAGATATAAAGGAGGAAGTGTCATTTTCTGGATAGGCATTATGAGCAGTAAAAAACCTCCTTTCATTTTCATCTAACCAATTTTAACAGCTCATAGGTATGTTGATTTGGTTCGAGAACCTGTAGTTAGGCTCTCGCGAGATGCAATGAGAGGAAATTTAATTTTCATACATGATAATGCACCTCCACTTACTAGAAGAGTCACTACAGACTTCCTTGAAGCAGAAGATATCACATTCTGGAGTGGCCTGCTTGCTCACCCGACCTTAACCCTATAAGGCAATTGTGGGATATGATTAAAAGAAAAATTCTAGCTCGCCAGGCTAATCCACAAAACACCGCACGGCTAGGCAAGCTGCTCTTGAAGAATGGAACAACCTACCACAACAAAAATATTGACAATTTGTGTAGGAGCATGCCCACGCAAATTAAAGCTTGCATAAGGGCTAGGGGTGGTAACACTGACTACTAAAAAACATAAATAAAAACAATTTAAACATTATTCGTTTAACATTGAAATTTTTTATGCTATTGACTTTAAAACAAATAGTTTCAATTTGTTATTTTAAGGCTTTATTAATTTTTATGTATTGGTGATTAAATTGCTTTAAAATAAATATTATTTGACTCATGTTAGTTTTTTTAAATTCGCATGAAATAATAAAAAATATCTTCTCTCTCTCTCTCTCTCTCTTCCAAGATTCCATATAAGTTTGGTTGTGTGTATAAGGAGAGATTTTCGCGAGTAAATAGTAAAATAATGTAAATTGATATTGGCATAGCTCGCAATAAAATATATGTAGGTATATAAGAATGAAAAAGGCAACCGTAGGTACATATTTCTAATTATTGGTCTTCATCAGTACAGTACAGCCAAGTTAGAAAAAGTAAAATAAACTTCGAAATTGATCAATAAAAGGAAACGAAAGAGGAAGCAAGGCAACCAATTTGTAGCAAATTCCAGTGCGTCAACTAATATTATATACGGAAGAAACTATAATAGTAACCTGGGTAAAAAAGAACCCCCAATAACTAAACAAACAAGGAGAAATTTTCGCAAGTAAATAGTTAAATACTGTAAAATGGTATCGGTATAGCTCTAAATAAAATAGATCTAAGAACGAAAAAGGCAACTATAGATACGAAATTCTGACTATTGGTCATCATCAGTACGGTGCAGCCAAGTTAAAAAAAAAAAGTAAAATAAAGTTGGAAACTGACCAATAAAAAGAAACGTGGCAGTAAGCAACTCAACCAATTTGCTGCAATAATGCTAGAAGACCCTGAAATTCAGAGCATCAACTAATACTATCTCGGTAGTATACGAAAACTTTACCAAAAAAATGCACTTGTACGGGTGGTATTATTCGTAGAAAGTGTTTCACTTTCATTTAGTATCATTTTATCAATATCACAAAACAATAATTTCATTAGCAGCTGTGTTATATACAGTGAGGACGCTTCAGTTGGAATAAATTCATTTTCTCGAGAATGGGCGACTCTATATATAAATCTTGAAACAGGTCGATTTTTATTTTTAAATTATTTTAGTGACGTCATCCAAATGGGCGTGATGACAAAATCGTTGATTTTTTTTAAATGATAATAGGGGTTGTGTGACAGCTCATTCGAAAGGTTATTCATTGCTCTATTCACTAATATAAACCTTAACATAATTATTTATACAGGGTGCCCAAAAAAAATTTTAATTAAATTAATTGAGACAAAAAGAAGAATGTATATAATTTAATTATTGCGAAATACATTTTACTGTTGTCCAAAAACAGGAAAAAATGTTTATTTGAATTGAATAACCTTTCGAAGAAGCTATCACACGACCCCTATTCTCATTTAAAAAACTCATCGATTATGTCATCACACCCAGTTGTATGACGTCACGAGTATTATATATATGCCAAAAATTTATAATTTGAAATTAAAAATCGACCTGTTTATTTATCTCCAGAGTCGCCCATTCTCGAGAAACTGAATTTATTCCTAGTCAAACGTCCTCAGTGTATATCTATCGGCTATCCCGAGAATTTTTTCACTTTGGCCTCGTATTTGTATCCATACATTAAAAAGATCTAATAGACCAGTGCATTTAGAAAAAAATAAAACGATATTTAAATACAGCGCCTATCAACTTGCAACTTTTTGCACTGTTCTCGAGTTGATGTTCAGGAAAAACGTCCACACAAGAACCACTGGGTGGAAATGTACAAGTAATTGCATTTATAGTGCATAAAATACATCCAAATGTGCATAAAAATGTCAAAATCAGTATATTAACTGCCAGATTTTGTTACTCGGGGGTTTTTTGAGTCGTTGGACATGAATACGTCATCAGAACCGGCACCTGGGGCACCTGGTGCCCAGGGTTACTGCTAAGGCACGTCATTTGGAGTTTCGAGGGTTTTCAATACTAAATTGATGTAAACAGATTACTCAGGATTTTTGTGCTTTCTTAATATGGATACGCCATCAGAACCAACCCCCGGAGCACCTGGTGCACAATGTAACTGTTAAGATTCATCATCTTCCTTAGTTTCGAGGGTTTTCAGCATTTAATTGATGCAAACAGATTACTCGGGGGTTTTTGGGGTTGATAAAAACGAACATAATATCAGAACCAACGCTCGGATTGTGCTTAGTGTGACTGCTATGCCCGAGTACTCTGTTTGCATCAATTTAGGGTCGGAAAGCCTAGAAATCGGACACCAGGTGATTCGGGGGGTCGGTAATGATGTCGTATTCGTGTTCAGTAACTCCAAAAACTCCCGAGTATTCCTTTTCATCAATTTAGTACCGAAAACGCTCTCACTTCAGATGTGCCTTAGCAGTGACCCTGGACACCAGGTGCTCCGGGGGGGTTGGTTCTGATGGAGTATTTATGTTTTGCGACCCCAAAAACCCCCCGAGTAACAAAATCTGGCCCTTAATATACCTACTGATTTTGATATGTTTATGCACTTTTGGCGGAATTCTGGGTACTTAACGAAAAACAAACCAAGCGACTGCAAGCAAGTGAAACGAAACACTTAAGGAAAGTGCTGGGTGTTAGAAGAACAGACAGAAGAAGAAACGAAGATATTAGACAAGAACTAGTAACGAAATCACTAAAGGCTAAAGCAGAAGAAAAGAAACTGAAATGGTGGGGACACATGATCAGAATGAACGAAACTAGACAGGTGAAGAAAATATGGGAAGTGAGAAAAATAGGAAAAACCCGTAGAAGACGACCAACAAAAACATGGAACACTAGCATAAGAGAGATTCTCGAAGAAAGAGGGAAGGCATGGAGTCAAGCGAAGGAACTAGTTAGAGACAGAAAAGAGTAGCGTAAATTTGTAGAAAAAATTTAGAGACCTTGTACACTTCGACACCTAAGGGTATAAGAGGTTGTTGACTATCGTTGACTTTTCTCCTGACGTCATTCTGAACGCAATGCAAAAAGTTGCAAGTCTCTAGGTGCTGGATTTAAAAATCGATTTATTCCGATGTTTTTAGTTCTAATGCCCTGGTCTATAAGTTGCAGGGCTATGCATCATAAATTTGCTAAATGTCAATGGCGCATTTACAATGTCCGTAATCTCTTAATAATCTTTCGGCGTGGTCCTAATTAAAAAAATACTTATTTATTTATTTATTCGTTTGCCAAATGATATCGATTAGGTGACTGTTTGATTGATTGGCGTCATTGGTAGATATTTAAATTCTACACTTAATGAACGGAAGTCCTTCTGTAAATATGTACAGATCCTTATTAATAGTTTGAATAATTATTGTTAACTACACAAAGTGATGTATTTGGATATAAATCGATCACATCAATAGATAGATAGATAAGATAATATATAGATAATCGACGTTAGTTTTCTCGGCTTCTTCTTGTAATAATACAATTTCGTCATTTATACTTCGGTTATCGAGTCATCTAGTTATTCGGTCAATACTGTCAAGATTTGATAACAGTGGAGTAAACTTGCCTGAGGTTGGACTAATGATTACAAATAAGCTTTACTGCGCGGAAAATTTGAATTACTCCTCTTGGTTTAAAAACAGACTATAGTACATTCAAGAGAGACCCAGCTAACGGTACATAAAGTATATAAGCCAAATGATTTAGATTTTAAAGGTTAGGGAGAAAAGCTACACAGCTACCCCTACAGTGAGGTGGCCTAACCACAACCATGCTAAAGCGAAGGGTGTTTCTCTTTCCCAAATCACCCGACGCAAAGATGTATGTCACACGTTGGGGAGGGGTGGAGGAAAAACCTGGGGGTCAGATAGGTACCGATCCAAAATGACTTGCTCTTTTGGAGCGTGACCGGTCTGATTTTCGGACATGTGGGTCCCGTTGACTAGCAGCGGTACACACATGTTCCTAGGGGGTGGGATGATCGGCGAGTGTGAGTGAGTGAGTTTTAAAGGTTAGTCTGGCTGGAAACTCCCAAAATGCCTATAACTTCATCAATTTTGCTCCTACCACTCAGAAATTTTAACTGGATACACTTGGACGTGTTACACTTTTGTGAGTGCCAACGTATGCGCTGCTTTCTTTGATATCCTCTTTGACTTGAAGACTCCCATTTGCCTTTTGGTTTTTGGTGGTCATATTATTTTTATAAATTCTTGTACAAAACTGAGATAAGAAAGTGTCGATATTTATAATTTGAATAGTCCTGTAGAAAGGCTTTGGTAATATTCCAATAAAACTAAACAAAAATTAAAGGAAAACTAATTTACGGGCAGGAAGGGGGAGCGTTTTAAGGGTAAAACGCGTTTATCAAAATTTCCGGCAATACTACAAGTCTAATGAAAAAAGTTAAATGCAAAAGTTGTAGGCAATGAAAGGACCTACTTCTTTTTTACACTTTTTTCACATAACCTCAAAATTTATGCTAAACATTCAAATTACCGAATTTTTTGTTTTTTATCTTTGCCTTTTACAAAATTTTGTGAAAATTTACCTTTTTAAGTCTAACACTACACTTTACTCGAAAAAAGTAAAGTTCCCTTGTTACTTTGATAAACGAAAAGGGAAGCGTTCGAGCGTTTCATAAATATAGAAGTTTCTAAACTTTGGTACTCTTAAAAATTTGTCGGATATTAAGACCAGTTAATTGTAAGTATTTTTATCAAACAATCCTGCAAAAGTCATCTGTGAGGGTATAAATTTTGCACTTGTGAGAAGGTATAAATATTGCAGGGAAGTGCACTTAGTGAAGCGTGCACTCCCCAAAAAAAACGTAAAGTTATGGAGTCATAAAATTTATACCCTCCCAGCTGATTTTTGCAGGATTGTTTGATATAAAAATACTTACAATTTTCTGTCCGACAAATTTTTAAGGGTACTCCAATTGTCGGATGCATCAAAGTTTAGAAACCTCAATATTTACGAAACGCCCCCTGCCGAAAATTTTCCGTATTAGAAAAGTTGTTTAACTCAGCATTAATAACTGAATAATCGAAGTCTCATGAGAGAGGTACACATGGTTTTTCTAAGTGTGGTGCCAGGGTCTTTATGTTTTCTTTATTTCGTATTAATTCCCTATTTTAACTAATGCAAAAGAGAGATTTTTCAATTTTTTCATACCAAATCTATGAGAAAAATAAATATGTAAATCAGTTGTCACTTGAGAACCTACTCCATTCAGATCATTATCATAAATTACATAAAAACAAATGACATAAACATTACGAAAGACCGTGTAAAACTCATCATCATGTACCTGTTTCATAAATAGCAGAGAACACAATTAAAAATTAACCGAGAACAATAAATCGTATAAACAAACAAGACGTATCCATTTCAAAGCCTACTACTGTAACAACAATCCTAACAAATGCAATAAGAAACAGTTACGCTATTGTTTAAAGACAATTGAATGTTGTAGCACGGCAATCTGTGACTTTCTATCGACAATTTTAACTACAACTTCGTGCTTTATTCTTTATGAAACAGAAAAAATGCGCAAAATACGTGGGAAATTTTATTATTGATGGCTCGAGGGAGTTGCAGCTCAAAAATTGCTTTATTTGGAAGTAGAAAACACGTACCTCGTTTTGAGATGACGGAAAAATTCAACGATCTCGGTCGCAATGGGATTGGTTCGTGTTTAAGGTAAAAAGTAAAAGTTCTTTGTTGTTTTCAACATATAAACAACAATTTTAATCATAAAACCATGTATGATGCAAGGTACAAGCTTTAAATATGAAAATAATTGCTCTTCTTTTTCCTTTCTTGGCTTTTACTACTTATATTGTTCTACATATGCTTTTATAGTGAATTTTGTGTATTTTTCTGGTGTGCCTAATGATATGTTTCTAAGTTTCAGCATTTTTAGCATTTATTTATTGTAATATTACTGAAAATTGAAATAAAAGAGAGACGTCCTCACAATAATTTAGTGTATTACTCTGACGACCGATTTCGCTGTCTATAATTTGCAGAGCATCATCAGGTCCTGGTAACAGTATATTAAATGCGACAAATTACAAAAACCAGAATTAAAACGTTGTCTGGTAATTAGAAGAGACTATATTTATAATCAAGCCAGTATTAAAAAATATAAAATAATTACATATGTACACATATGCATGCATATACTGGGTTGGGATAAAGTATGGAACCAAGCAAATATCTTTGAAACGAAAAGAACAATACTTATGAAACTTTGCATGCAAGTACAGTAACGCAAAAGGCATCTGATGCCATATTTTTTGTTACTACTCCACTTCCTGTTTCACCGAAAATACTCTTAACTTATTTAAGTTAAATGGGACACCCTGTATATTTTTGCAGATTTTAAAAGAACTTGTTATTTTTAAATTGTTTTTACATGCACTGAATTTGAATTTAGTATAGTAGGTAAAACCGTTACTGAACTAATTGACAGAAATAAGTTGTATTAAAAATAGTTTAAAAAGTGAAAAAATCGTATTGAAATATTAATAATAAATCGGTTATCGCCAAATTTCATTTTTTGGAGGTGTTTTTCCAAATCGATCGATTGGACTTAGAGGATTTATAGAGTGGCCCGCTCGTTCTCCTGAGCTCAACTCGTTAGATTTTTTTCTTTGGGGTTATTTAAAATCACCTGTTTACGTTAGGCGACCAACATGCTTGCAGGATTTGAGACAAATAATAATAATTGATGAATGTGAACTAATACGTGGAGAAATCTTGCAAAGAGTGACACTCACAAATTTATTTATAGGCTTACACGTTGTCAGGAGGTGAACGCCGTGAACGGCAAGCATTTTCAACATTTGAAATTATTATTTTTTATTTTTAATATCATTGGTCTAACGTACTTTTACGTACGATTTATTTCTTCTTTTAATAGTTTTTTCTTACAAACTTGGTATGTATGAATTAAAAATAACAAGTTCTTTTAAAATCTGCAAAAATATACAGTGTCCCATTTAAAGTAAATAAGTTAAGGGTATTTCCGGTGAAACCAGAAGTGGAGTAGTAACAAAAAATATGGCATCAGCATCAGATGCCTTTTGCGTCACTGTATTTGCATGCAAAGTTTTATAAATATTATTCTTTTCGTTTCAAAGATATTTGCTTGGTTCCATACTTTATCCCAACTCTGTATACAAGTATACACTTATATACAGGGTGTAACAAAAAGACAGGTCATAAATTAAATAACATATTTTGGAACCAAAAATAGTTCATTTCAACCTAACTTACCTTAGTACCAATGTTCCAAAATGTGCCAAGGATATGGGATCAACAGTGACGAATTTGACGTATGACTGACTGGAGTCAGACAGGAATGAGTGGTTTCTCCGTTTCTTTTTAACATAGATATAGACTATGTTCTCTCCAAACTAGACTCAGACACAATAGGGATACAATGGACGTTAACCACACGCTTAAGCGATCTAGAATACGCCGACGATATCTGACTATTAGGACAAAGGTTTTGTTGATGAATTGGAAACACTTTCCACGGAAGCCAATAAAACAGGTTTTTAAATCAATATTAGTAAAACCAAGTCCATGAGAATAAATGCAAGGAACAACACGCTATTTAATATCCACAACATGCAGATTGAAAATGTGGAAAGCTTTACATATCTTGGAAGTGTCACACTTGGAAGTGGAAAAGGCACACTTATTTTGATTAATGTATTATGCTCCTTCGTTTTTAGCTTCAAATATCTCTAAAATGAAATGGCTTTATCGTTACGAATGAAGAGTATGTTATTTACATAGAAAGTATTGGAGAATAAAATAGAAATTGCACTAAAATAGAAATTCCGCCAATGGCTTAGAATTTGGAAAGGGTCAACCATTCACGTTCCTCCGTCGTACGCCTCCGGTAGTAGCTAGAAACGTTTGTTTAACATAATTTA
Source organism: Diabrotica virgifera virgifera (assembly GCF_917563875.1). Taxonomy (NCBI): domain Eukaryota; kingdom Metazoa; phylum Arthropoda; class Insecta; order Coleoptera; family Chrysomelidae; genus Diabrotica; species Diabrotica virgifera. Next base: position 191,182,313 of record NC_065445.1, read on the forward strand.
GTAGTGTGTACTGTACCAGCACCACTTAACAAATTTCGTGTTGTTGTCCCATGCTTGTAAGGAAATATTTTATATTGTCCCTGTATTGCGGTTATTATCAACTTTTGTACTAAGGTAAGTTAGCTTAAATCGACCTATTTTAACCTCAGGAATCTAGGGTTAAGCTATGGCCCATTATTTACCAAACACTCTGTAAATGGAATATTTCCTTAAACGTTTTTCAAGACCGTTTATCTTAACAGATAAGAAGTTTTCCCATAATATATAAAATCCATCACTTCTTTTCCCTTCGTCATTTATACGATATCGTTACTATATCATAGAAGTGGCCATAACACTGTATAAAAATCTATTTATATGCCCACATACCCTGCACTACGTTCAGAAATAGCTGGAATCTCGGTTTGGGGTGATATAACAACCGTTTAAACACCTAAATGCCTCTTTCAAATGGAAGTTACGAAGACTGCGCTCGACAGCATCAGAGGGCGGGACAGCGTTAGAGATTTATTGATGCTATTATTCCATTATAATGTGCTCGCAGTTAGAGTTTTCCTATTAAACTAAGTTGCAAGAAAAAATACATAGGGGAATTGGTAGAAGGATATTTCAATAACAGCGGTGCATTTAGATGTTTGGTCATTAACAATCTCAAAACTGTCTTGGTTTTTTAAAAGTTTGCTCACCTGAGCTTGTTAGGTGTCATATCGTGTAAATGTTAGGTGCTTCAGGATGATGCTGAGTTTTGCACAAAAAATGTTTATTGTGCTACTGTTTTTTATCGATAAGTACTATTTTCGGTCATACGGAAAAGTTCGTGAAAACTGTCCAAACTTAAAATCAATAATGGTTCTAGCAGAACGGGGCAACCTGTCACACTGCCAGGGAGTCTCTTCGAATACATATTGCACTATCATTTTGGGAGATCGCCGATCACCAGACCTAACGCCACCTGATGGTCCTGATGCTTACATTTGGAGAATGCTGAAAAAGTCAGATCGATTCACCGTTTCACATTTCGGAATTGAGGACTGGAGTTTAAGAATTTTTTCGTGCCAGAGGGCATCTTTAACATCTGTTTTATCAGGAACGTCAGCGTTGTCGTGAATAATGTTTGCAATACTGTATCAGAACCATTTCAATATTCATTTCAGTACTGTTATTTTGCCGCATAATCTATATGTAGGCTCACAAATCAACAAAGTAATACAGTCATCATCATCATTCTCTTTGCCTTATCACTATGCGGGGTCGGCTTCCCTAATTTCATTTCTCCACACAATTCTATTTTGGGTCATATCAATGTTAATCCCCTTTACCAACATGTCCTGCCTTATCGTCTCCCCCCAGGTCTTCTTTGGTCTTCCTCTCCTACTCCTTCCAGGAATCTGCAATTCAGCTATTCTTAACCATCTTAACCTATGCTCTCTCATTTTGGCATCAATTGGTGCCACACCTAGACTTCCCCTAATATACTCATTTCTAATTTTATCCATCTTTGTCACTCCACTCATCCATCTAAGCATTCTCATTTCCGCCACATGCATTCGTTCTTCCTCTTTCTTTTTCACTGCCCAACATTCAGTTCCGTGCATCATAGCCGGTCTTATGGCTGTTTTATAGAATTTTCCCTTCAGCTTTAATGGAATTTTTCTGTCACACAACACACCACTCGCTTCTTTCCACTTCATCCATCCAGCCCTAATTCTACTGCATGCATCTCCATTTATTTCTCCATTACTCTGTAATACCGATCCTAGGTACTTAAAACTATTACATTTCACAATCATTTCACCATCCAAAGATACCATTTTATTTGTAGTAACTCCATCTTTAAATGAACATTCCAAATACTCTGTTTTTGTCCTACTAAGTTTTAAACCTTTTTCCTCCAGAGCTTGTCTCCACTGTTCCAGTTTTTGTTCTAAGTCTCTTTCACTATTTCCTATTAACACTACATCATCAGCATACATTAGGCACCATGGAATACTACCCTGTAGTTTCGCTGTTATCTGGTCCAAAACTAATGAGAATAAATAAGGACTAAGCACCGAGCCTTGGTGCAATCCTACTTTCACCTGAAATTTATCAGTCTCTCCCACACCTGTTCTAACACTAGTCGTTACTCCCTCATACATATCTCTCACAATCTTTACATATTCGCCAGGGACTCCTTTCTTATTGAGTGCCCACCACAGAATCTCTCGAGGAACTCTATCATATGCTTTCTCAAGATCAATGAATACCATATGAGCGTTGGTCTCTTTATTCCTGTATTTTTCCATCAGTTGCCTTACAATGAAAATTGCATTAGTAGTTTTATAGCCCTGTAGTTTGTGCATTGTTGTATGTATCCCTTGTTTTTGTAGACAGGTACTAATATACTGCTTCTCCATTCGTCTGGCATTTGTCCAACTTCCATAATTCTATTAAATAGACCTGCTAGCCAACTTATTCCTGTCTCTCCTAATGCTCTCCATACTTCCCCAGGAATATCATCTGGTCCGACTTCTTTTCCTTTCTTTATTTTTTGAAGCGCTTGAGCCACCTCCTCGTTTGTTATTCTGGTAACCATTGCTGTTACTGTCTCCGTTAACTCCACAGGCTGTCTGTCAAATTCTTGATTTAATAAACTGTCAAAATACTTTCTCCATCTCTTTTTGACATCCTTTTCGTGAATTAGTATTTTATTATTTTCATCTCGGATACATCTAATCTGATTAAAATCTCTTGCTTTCTTTGATCTCTGTTTGGCTATTTTATATATCTTTGCTTCGCCTTCCCTGGTATCAAGTTGATCGTATAGGTTTGAATACGCTTCTGCTTTAGCTTTTGCTACTGCTACTTTCGCTTCCTTTTTGGCGACCATATAGTTTTGAAGATCTATGTCCGATCTGGTTTCTTGCCACCTTTTATATAATTTTCTCTTCTCTTTTATTTTTCCTTGTACTTCATTTGACCACCACCAAGTCTCTTTATCCTCAAACTTCTTTCCTGACGTTTTCCCAAGTATTTCAATAACCGTCTCTCTAATAATATTGGCCATTTTCTCCAAATTGTGTTAGGGCTTCCTTTCATGTTCCAACATATTTTTTCTACTATTCTTTCCCTGAATAGACCTTCCTTCTCATCTTTTAGCATCCACCACTTAATTTTTTGTGGTCCTCTCCGATATTTTTGTTTAGTTTCGCTTTTTACTTCGATGTCCAGAACAAGCAGCTTATATTGTTGGCTTACTGTCTCACTAACTATTACCTTGCAGTCCTTGCATTCACGTATGTCTTCTTTCCTTATCATGAAGTAGTCTATTTGGGATTGATGTTGTCCACTTTTGTATGTAATAAGTTGAGTTTCTCTCTTTTTAAAGAATGTGTTAACAATCGCCATATCCAATGCTGTTGCTAATTCTAGCATGTCATCTCCAGCTTCATTTCTAGTTCCAAAGCCTAATCCCCCATGTATTGTTTCATATCCTCTCTTGGCTTGGCCCACATGTGCATTGAAATCACCTCCTGTTATAACTTTCTCCTCTGCTGGAATATCACTCAGTACATCTCCTAATTGGTCATAGAAAGCTCTTCTTTCATTCTCACTCAGACCTGTTTGAGGAGCATACACACAACATTCAATACCTCTTTATCAATTACAAATTTCACTGACATCATTCTATCACTCGTTCTTACAACTTCTACTATGTTATCTTTCATTTCAATATCAGCAATTATACCAACTCCATTTCTAGTGTTACTACTCCCTACATACCACAATTTATATCCATCACCTAGTTCTTTCGCCCTTTGTTCTTTCTACCTAGTTTCTTGAATACAAGCAATTTGAACTCTTCTTCGTTTGAGCACATCCACTAACTCCAGACTCTTACCTGTAAGACTACCAAGATTCCAAGACCCTATCCTGATTTTTCTAACCTGCAATGGTGTTCCCCCTGAGATAGTCCTCACCCGGAGATCCGAACGGAGGCTCATTTTACTTCCGGAACATTTTACCTCAGGAGATGCCATCATTTCAGTATAAGTTTTTATTGCATTTGGAGAAGGTCTTTTCATTATTAAGTATGGCCTGAAAAGATTTTTGGATATTTGATGCCTGAATGCCTTTTCTATCAGCACCATACCCTGCCCTGCACGTTTAGCCAATACACCACTAATGCAACCAAAGTGCAGTATTAGCCCACACCCGCCTGCATTTTTCTGTATAGGCCAGGATCCCTACTGTAAGGACTGCCCTACAAGCCAATGTATTGTTGCCCGTATCCCGCCACTAGGAGGCACGTACTTTATTCGGGATACCAACCAAGTAATACAGTAACTACAGAAATTAACAAACGGATATATCTAGTAAATAAAGCGTACTCTGAAATTGTGGATTAAAGAAACTTTGAACATCAAACATATTTACAAAAAGAATGAAAATATTGATATACAGAACTCTAATCAAGCCCATGGCCCATACTCACTTACGCGTCAGAAACGTGGGCGATGACAAAAAGTGAGGTCCGTAAAGTTGGCTTGTCCACTTTTATATAACAATAAAATTTTCATGCCATAATTTAGTGCTCATTTAGTGCTAATTTTGTACCGCAGTCCCGAATTTTGTGCTCTTTATTTATTTAAAAAAGCAGGTGGACAAGCCAGCTTAACGTTAAGCAGGCTTGTCCACTCTTAGTACACAATGAAAAAATAAAATTATTCAGATTCTAAATAGGCTATAATTTAGTGCTCATTTAGTGCTAATTTTGTACCCTAAACATTATAATGAAATATTTGTTTAAACAATTTGTTATAAACAAAATTTAAAAAAATTAAAAAATCGAAAATTTTTTTATGCTAGAATTTAGTACTCATTTAGTGCTAACAAAATATCCATATCCTGAATTTTGTGCTCTTTATTTATTTAAAAAAGCAGGTGGACATAAGCTGGCTTGTCCACTCTTAGTACACAATGAAAAAATAAAATTATTCAGATTCTAAATAGGCTGTAATTTAGTGCTCATTTAGTGCTAATTTTGTACCATAAACATTATAATGAAATATTTGCTTAAACAATTTGTTATAAATAAAATTTTAAAAAATTAAAAAATCGAAAAAATTTTTATGCTAGAATTTAGTGTTCATTTAGTGCTAACAAAATATCCATATCCTGAATTTTGTGCTCTTTATTTATTTAAAAAATCAGGTGGGCAAGCTAGCTTTACGTTCAGCTGGCTTGTCCACTCTTAGTACAGAATGAAAAAATAAAATTATTCAGATTCTAAATAGGCTATAATTTAGTGCTCATTTAGTGCTAATTTTGTACCATAAACATTATAATAAAATATTTGTTTAAACAATTTGTTATAAACACAATTTTAAAAAATTAAAAAATCGAAAATTTTTTTATGCTAGAATTTAGTGCTCATTTAGTGCTAACAAAATATCCATATCCTGAATTTTGTGCTCTTTATTTATTTAAAAAATCAGGTGGGCAAGCTAGCTTTACGTTCAGCTGGCTTGTCCACTCTTAGTACAGAATGAAAAAATAAAATTATTCAGATTCTAAATAGGCTATAATTTATTAGTGCTCATTTAGTGCTAATTTTGTACCATAAACATTATAATAAAATATTTGTTTAAACAATTTGTTATAAACAAAACTTTTAAGAATTAAAAAATCGAAAATTTTTGTCCATAATTTAGTGCTCATTTAGTGCTAACAGAATATCCATATCCTGAATTTTGTGCTCTTTATTTATTTAAAAAATCAGGTGGACAAACTAGCTTAACGTTAATCTGGCTTGTCTACTCTTAGTATAAACCATGAAAACATAAAATTATTCAGATTTTAAGTAGGCTATAATTTAGTGCTCAGATAGTTATAAACATTATAATAACATATTTGTTTAAACAATTTGTTATAAATAAAATTTTTAAAAATTTGAAAATAGTAAAATAAAATCTTTTTGAAGTTATATTTCTTTACCGGCGATAGAGGCTGAATTTTTATATGGTAAAACCTAGCGACCGGGCGCATGCGCATTATAACTTTGTTCTGATTGGATGTTCAAATGACATGTCAAAAATTATTCAATATGGCGGCTGTGGCACAGCTGTAGTTAGATTATTTATGGTTGTTGCGTGTTAAAATTTGTGTGAAAAGAAACAACAAACAAAAGTTAGTTAATAGTTATACTGCCTTTTTAAATAGTTTTCATATACCTATATTTTTGGACTTTTGGACAAGGAAAACTCATTCTAATTTGGTAAGTAGTTTTTATTATAATCATATTGTAATTATACATTTGGATTAGGTTGAAATACATACATTTATTTTCTCAAGAATGCGGATTTTAGAGAGAAATCCCAAATTAGGTTCGATTTTTATTTTTAAATTATGATTTTTTGGCGTAGATTTATTTATCTAGTAGGTATGTAATGCTTTGATTTACACACTTAATTTGATTACCAACAAAAGTTCTACCAATCTTCATCTAATATATTGTTTTCTTACTGTTTTGTTATATTTTTATATTCCACAAAATTTAAACTACATAATTTAATTTTCAAAACAACTGTCAAACGGTAAAACGTTCAGTTACCGTATTTTTCCACATGATAAATAATGTGGGAATTTACGAGTGAGTCTACGCTTCGATTATGAATCAAAGTGCCACGAAATTCACGGGTTCAATTCCCGATGCAAGTTTTATTTTTAATTTTTTTATGCATGTTATGATTGTAAGTATATTTGTTATATAATTTTTTTTTCAGAAAATGCGTATTTAAAATTTTTGCCAACAATTATTATCGTTCAGAAATCATTTTTTCTTTGTGGCATTTTTCAATGTGTTTGTGTGCGTTTTATTCCTTTATTTTTTAAAATTTTTGGTATTGTCTTAAAAATCACATAATATGTAGTAGAAGTATAACTTCTTACGTGCGTACAAAGTACACACACATTCTTGTTTAATAATTTGTTATAAACAAAACTTTAAAAAGGTATAAAAATGTAAATATTTTTATTCTGCAACTACAGTAAAACCCAGATATATATTATTTTCGGTCCTTTACTGTAATAATAACTAATAACTTACTTTTTGCTAACAAAATATATATTCCTTGAATGTTGTGTCCTTTGTTTATTTTAATCGAGCCTAAATCATGTTATGTCATATAAAAAAATATTTTAATAATTTATATACTGTAATGTATTATAAATAGTTTATTCCGTTTAAGATAATTTGACCTTAGGAGCCAGGATATCACATCTTTAAAGATGGCACGTCATAAACCCTTTTGTATTGAAAGGGACTTTTATGCGTGAAATATACCTCCAATAGTGTTTTCTCATGGTTTTTAACTACAGTAGAAAAAATTGGAGACTTTAACTAAGGCTCAAACAGGAACATATGTTTTAAATCCTTTTATGATTGGGTTGCTAAATAATAAGAAATACTTTTTTTTAAATCTGTAAAGTCGAAATAATTTCCGCACCCTGAAGTCAGTATTCGTCTTGACGTTGACTTGACCACTTCTGTAATATTTTGTTTATTAAACAGGCACTTAATAATTGCGTTGTTATTGAATGTGATTTATGTATTTACGTGAGTGATATTTGTTAAGGGGGTTCTTACATATGTAAAAGTATATGCAATTTTAGCGATTTTTGTAAAGGCCTCCTGACAAAACTAGAAGAGATATCGAATATCCCCCCTTAATAGTGAAATATCGAATATCCCCCTTAATAGTTAAATAGTTGTGAAAATGAGTATCCCTCACGTTAGTAGGAAAAGGAACATTTCACCGTCTAGAGTGGAAACTGCTTATCAAAAGTGGAAGCATCTGCTTTATTATGATGAAGATTTTAAAAAATTAAAAAGTAAAGAAGTATGGCTTGACTTCTGTGAAGAGCTGGGTGGCAAATTAAAGCATACTACGTTATATAGTAGAGTATGTAATTTAAGGAAAACGAAATTCACCGAACCCACAATTGATGAAAATATTAGCAAATGTGTAATTAATAAAGATCAAGACAGTTTTTTTTCGAACAGTGACGAAATTAGCTTTATAATTTATGGTAAAAAATCAGAATATGAAGCCTTATTAGTACAAAAGACATATAAAAGACGCGAAACAAGAAAAAACAAAGTTTATACAAGGGAGTCATTGCGTTTAGATTCATCGCGTAATTATTCGCGATGGATTACGTTTGCAATTTGGGCTGGAACAAAAATACCCTGTGGATTCAATATTCTGAATCATTCAATTACTGATAATGGTAATTATGGTATTCTTCAAGGTAAGTTTTTTAACATTTTCTTCATTCTTTATAACTTAAAATCAAAATTAGAATTAGTGACACAACAAAAAAATTTAGTAGTATAATTTAAAATTATGCAATAGTTTATTTCTTTCATTAACTCTTTGAGCATGAATATTCCCTAAATCTTATTTGGCATAAATTTATACATGTTAAATTTATGATAAATGTCATTTATGGTAAATAAGTTTGATGGAAAATGAGATTTCGGCCAAATGAAATAAAAGCCAAAAGAAATTTCAGTCAAATGAAATTGATGCCAAATGAGATTTAGAGACTATAAATACACCTCAAATAAGTTTTTATTTTAAATAAGGTTCCGAAATACCTACATAATTATCTATAGCAAATTTGTTATAATCGTAATATTAGGACTATGAGATTTTATATCTCTGACTGACCAAAACAGTTTAACAGTTAAACTTAGAAAATTACGATTATCTCCTAAAATGAAATCGACAAAATGGGCCCTTTTCATGCGGACGTACACATATAAGTATTAGGGGGGTAATAAATTATGAAGATATTTCGATTATTATTTTTGCCCTGGCTATTCCCTTTGCCTAGAATAGCGACTGTATCGATAAATAATAATCGAAATATCTTCGAAATAAGTGTGAAGAAGTTTAGATTAGATTATTATCTTTGCCCCGGTCTACCCTAGGTATTTAAGTATTTTTGAGTTCCTACTACATAATAAATAGACTTAATAGATTATGGATAAATAGATTAAATAATAAATAAATAAATAGACCACAAAAATCTATCTATCAACCCACAAAATGTTCAATGATACGCTTCTAATTTTAGTCCAGAAAGGCACTGCGCATCCGCTAGGAAAAATATTCTAATTCGGATTTTTTGCACAATCTTATTCAAAAAGGACTTCTTTTTAACAAATTTGCATGTTGCCAGGACCAAAAGGTGGTAAAAAATTTTTTAACCGTTTTTTTTGTGTTTTTTTCCTAAAATTATTTTTTTTGCATGGAAAAAAGATTTTTTTAGGTTTTTTGGATCATTCCAAACAGAAAAGATCTTTAGTGACTTTTCTCTAAAAATGATAGTTTTTGACATATAAGCGATTAAAAATTGAAAAATTGCGAAATCGGCTATTTTTAACCCTCAAAAACTATGTGAAAACCTGAAAATTTGAATGTTGCCAAGGTAGGTAGATATTCTTTAAACATCGATTGATGAAATCCCGAAGAGTTTTTTGCAATACAATATTCAAAACTCCTTTGTTTTTTAATTGCTAATCAAGCGTGCGCGACACTTTTTTCCACCGAAAGTATGGTGCAAATGAAAGGAATAAATTCGTTATTTCGTAAACCGGCGACTTTAAGGAAAAATCCCGAAACAGTTCGATTTTTATTTTTATGTTATGATATTGTGGCATATATGGTATACTAGTGACGTCATCCGTCTGGACGTAATGACGTAATCGATGGTTTTTTTAAATGAGAATAGGGGTCATGTGCTAGCTTATTTGAAAGATTCTTCAATTCTATATTCAGTAATATAAACATTTACATAATTAATGATACAGGGTGTCCAAAAAAATTTTATTAAATTAAATTATTTGACAAAAAAAGAAGTAGAAGGAAGTATAAATAATTATGTAAATGTTTACATTACTAAATAGGGAATTGAAGAACCTTTCAAATGAGCTACCACACGACCCCTACTCTTCTTTAAAAAAATCATCGATTACGTCATCACGCCCAGACGGATGACGTCACTAGTATACCATATATGCCACAATATCATAACTTAAAAATAAAAATCGACCTGTTTCGGGATTTTTCCTTAAACTCGCCGGTTTACGAAAGAACGAATTTATTCCTTTTATTTGCACCATACTGTCGGTGGAAAATAGTGTCGCGCATGCTTGATTAGCAAACAAAAAACAAAGGAGTTTTGAATATTGTATTGCCAAAAACTCTTCAGGATTTCATCAATCGATGTTTAAAGAATATCTGGCTACCTTGGAAACATTCAAATTTTTAGATATTCACATAGTTTTTGAGGGTTAAAAATGGCCGATTTCGCAATTTTTCAATTTTTAATCGCTTATATGTCAAAAACTATCATTTTTAGAGAAAAGTCACTAAAGACCTTTTCTGTTTGGAATGATTCAAAAAACCTAAAAAAACTTTTTTCCATGGAAAAAAGATAATTTTAGGAAAAAAACAAAAAAAAAAACGTTTAAAAAATTTTTGACCACTTTTTGGTCCTGGCAACATGCAAATTTGTTAAAAGGAGTCCTTTTTGAGTATGATTGTGCAAAAAATCCGAATTAGAATATTTTTCCTAGCGGATGCGCAGTGGCTTTCTGGACTATTTTTAATACGAATAAAAATTTATCAAATCGAATTTGTCCACATTTGTATTTCATTAAGTATGAAAAGTGACATTTCAAAATAATATTGATACCTAAATATGTTCCTGTTTTCAATCTTTTAATTATAAAATTTGTGTACATGACTTATTTTACGTTATTATTATTACATTATAATCTTATTTTTTAAACTTTAAATCATATAAAAATTTTATTTAGAAAAATGTATTTTTTTTAGGATATTGTAGCTGTGGTAGCAAACTTCTTTGTACACTTGATAATGAAACTTATTTTGAAGATGTGCAAATGGAATGTGTTGTCAAGAAAGGAAAAAACTTTGGCAAATGCAAAAAACGCTATTTGAGGGAACCATTTCGGACGGAAGTTGCAATTGAATTGACTAATAAAGGAGCAGAAATGTATCGAACTGAAAAAGCTAGAGGAAATATGGAACCAGGCGATCAAGAACCACCTTTTATGCCTATTGCACCTATTTTAAGAGTTGCTAAAGCTGGACATGTCCGTTCACAATACATTCATTCAGACCTTTTTGAAGCAACACGTATTATGAAAACTTCTACCTGGAATAACGCAATTCATGGCATTGGTTATGATCCCTTTTTCGTGCACTTTTGGACCGCGCATCAAACAAGATTATACTTTTATTATGCAAAAAATGAAATTACAAGCGTATGTCTAGATGCGACAGGAAATATTGCAAATAGCATTGAAACGATTGGAGGAACAAAAGCAGGCCCTGTTTATTTATATTCGATTGTTGTTAACAACGATGCATGACAATTTAGTGTAGCATAAATGCTGAGCTCAGTATATAATACTAATGCAGTTATGTACTTCCTTAACGAGTGGACTCGTTTAGGTGCCCCTCAACCTAAAGAATTCACGTGTGATGGAGGAAAAGCGCTCATAATCGCCAGCATTAAAGCATTCACTCAGTACCGCACCATCGAAGAATATGTTAATGCTTCTGACCTCCCTCAATGTTTTATTAGAATGGATGTTGCTCATTTCATTAAATTGTACGTTAATTTTTTGAGTGACTTGACAAAATCTAAGAAAGTTAAAGTATTTTATAAAGCTGCTATAGGACAATTAATATTATGTCAAACTATAGAAAGAGCAACCACTATTCTAAAAGCAATTTTAATAGTGGCTTCTTGCGAAACAGATGGATTACTCATTAATACAAATGAAGACAGTAGTTGTGAAACGCAAAAACAATTTTTAAAAAATATAGTTCAGCCACATGGTTTAGAAGAGGCTCTTTTCGACGAAGAAGTAACAGAAAAATGGGAATCAATGAGGCCAACTAATGAATCTATTTTTGACGACACAAACGAAGAAAGTGAAAACTTAACAGATAAACTAATAAATTGTTGGTCAGATTGGTTTGAAAATGTTGAAAAAGAAGTCGAAATGGTGAAAACAAAAGAAATAGGAATACATGACAATCCATTTAATTTGCCAGAATTTTGCGCACGTTTAAAGAAAGACATTAAAAGCTTCCCGTTATGGTCTTGTATTTGGGTACAAAAATTTGGATTTGGTAAAATTCCGGCTTCCAGTGCTGCAGTAGAAAGCGAAATAAAAAATATAAAAAAAGATTTAATTGAAAAAAAAATTGAGAGCAGATGCAGCAGTTAATGCGATTTTAGAGTACCTGGTTGGTCGCTCTAATATAATTCAAGCGAAAACTGATGCAATGGAAAACAAAGAAGATAACGTTGAAATTACTAAAGGATCTGGAAATGAATCGGAGAAAGATCTTGATGCAGAAAGAAATTTAATAATTGCTACTGAACCAAAGTCAATCTCAATTAAGGAAGATAAAGAATTCGTAGAAGGTATGTAAAAGCTTCTAACTGAAGTAGGTATTTCTTATTCATTACACCTTGTTATATATTTTACAACTATTTTTATTTTCTCTCATGTTTACAGATACAATTCAAGAAGAGAACGTAAGAATAATTAATACCAAAGAAATAATATGCCAATTGTGTTCATCCAGTTGTGCACAACAAAAAAAAGGGAGTAGTGAAATGTTGTGCAACAACACCAGTGCTGTAAACAACGTACAACAAATAATCGACTTAGGAAAAGAAGAAAATTGGCGTGGTCAAGTCACTAAGGTATCAAAAAATACAACTAAAAAATCGAGAACAAAATCTGCAAAGTTATCAAAATCATCATCATCATCAACCCGTACGCGTCCACTGCTGGACATAGGTCTCCCTCAGCTCTTTCCATCTTTCTCTGTTGTTATCAAAATACTTGGATCAAAACCAAACTACTTTTGATTCACTGTTTCAAGATAATTTGCAGAAAGTGCCTATTCTGAAGAATGGAAATGCTTTAATTTAAAGGTAAAATTAATCAGTTTATATTAAATATTACTTTGTGTTGCAAAATAGTTAATAGTGAATAATTACTTAATTTAAATGAACTCAGTTCAATCAAATTATGAATTTATTACGATAAACAAAATAATTAAAATAATTAAAATTTTATACCGGTTTCTTTTATTCTAGAGTGTGAAAATTAAAAAACAATTGTATTCATTTTATAACACGTGTGCAATAGATTCAATTGTACAATCGTTTATTGTTGGAGCAATAGACCATTCTGAAGTCGAAAATGCATTAAAAACATTACAAAAGGATTGTCCATTTATTGCACTTGCACTATATATAAAAAAGATGGGAGTTGCACAAACTTATGTAAAACGAGGCAGAATTTTACTGGAGTTTCATGAAAGTGCTATACAGAAGACACTAAACAAAACAAATAATGAACTTCAAAAAGTAATACACGTAGACTGCAACACAAATGCTTTTGACATGATGTTAAAATTAATTGAAAAATTACCAATTAACAGAATAGTCATAAACTGTAATAATGGTTGCCCTCAAAGAACCCGAGAAACGGATTATTATTTTTTGGATAACTTACTCTTTAAGGAAGCTTTAAGCGAAGTGGAAATGCAAGAAGCATTAACAGCTGACAGAGATTGTAGCAGAAGAGGATGCTTAGGACAATCAGAAGTGCAATATGATTCAAGTGGTACGTTTTAAATGATTAAAATCAACAAAAGTATTTTATTTTTCACGTGTACACATAAATTAAAGAAAATCCATATACTTAAAATAATTTCTTTACAGGTCCAATTATCTTAATTCAATTAACGGACATCAGGACATTAAATCATCTGGATAACATCCCGATAAAATTTCCCGATGTACTTGGGACCTCTGATTATTATTTACTGGTAGGAGTAATCCGTTACATTAACAATGACCTTACGTCGACTAATGGATTAGGAAAACTGTCCATGGGACACTACACAACAATCTGTCGCAGAAATAATCTGTGGACCGAGTTTAATGATCTCAATGCAGGAACACAAAGAACTCTAACCAAAGATGTGGACAAAAAAGTCAACATAGAATTTCTAATATACATTAAAGTTGAAAAAACGTATAAATAAAATCAATTAAAACTGTATCACCATGCCTTTATATTTAGACTGTAATTCTTTTCTACATTAATAAAGAGCATCAAATTTGATCTCACGATGTCTTATTTAGTTATTTGCACACAATTTGCGCTAAATTGGATCACTAAAAATTTTCGTTTTTATTACTGTTTAAAATTTTAATGTTTTATAATAATCTTTATGGTACAAAATTAGCACCAAATGAGCACTAAATTATTGCATAAAAATTTTTTCGATATTTTAATTTTTAAAAGTTTTGTTTATAACAAATTGTTTAAACAAATATTTTATTATAATGTTTATGGTACAAAATTAGCACTAAATGAGCACTAAATTATAGCCTATTTAGAATCTGAATAATTTTATTTTTTCATTGTGTACTAAGAGTGGACGAGCCAGCTTAACGTTAAGCTGGCTTGTCCACCTGCTTTTTTAAATAAATAAAGAGCACAAAATTCAGGATATGGATATTTTGTTAGCACTAAATGAGCACTAAATTCTAGCATAAAAAAATTTTCTATTTTTTAATTTTTTAAAATTTTGTTTATAACAAACTGTTTAAACAAATATTTCATTATAATGTTTATGGTACAAAATTAGCACTAAATGAGCACTAAATTATAGCCTATTTAGAATCTGAATAATTTTATTTTTTCATTGTGTACTAAGAGTGGACAAGCCAGCTTAACGTTAAGCTGGCTTGTCCACCTGCTTTTTTAAATAAATAAAGAGCACAAAATTCGGGACTGCGGTACAAAATTAGCACTAAATGAGCACTAAATTATGGCATGAAAATTTTATTGTTATATAAAAGTGGACAAGCCAACTTTACGGACCTCAAAAAGTGATGAACATAAGCTATTTTGAACGTAAAATTCCTAGTAGTCTAGTCGCAACATAGGGGTCCCGTGGACACTTTTAGTTCGCCGCGATTTGATGGTGGTACTATAGGTTTTTTGGGTCGCTGAATCCAGTGGAAGTGGTCTGGAAGCCCAAATGTGGTGCGTTCAATTGTTATTAACAAATTATGGTAAAATTAGCCAAATATTGTTCAGACTATAGGACAATATCACTAATAAACCATACCCTCAAAATATTTCTAAAGGTGATTCATGGAAGATTATACAGAAAGCTAGAAAATGATATGGATGATACCCAATTTGGGTTCCGCAAAGGACTTGGAACAAAAGAGGCATTGTTTGCATTTAATGTCCTCTCTCAAAGATGCTTAGATATGAACCTGGATATTTATTCCTGTTTCATCGACTTCGAAAAAGCGTTCGACAGAGTCCGACATGAAAAACTAATAGAATTATTGAAAAACAGAGATATAGACAGACGAGACTTACGAATTATCATCAATCTGTATTGGAATCAAAAGGCCAATATAAAGATAGACGAACAAGAGTCCGAGAATAGTGATATAAAGAGCGGGGTAAGACAGGGTTGTGTACTGTCGCCGCTACTGTTTAACGTGTACAGTGAAGCAGTAACATATTTCAGGAAGTGATAGCGGAACTAAGTGATGGAATCTTTATAAACGGAAGAATAGTAAATAACGTAAGATTCGCTGATGACACAGTTATAATGGCAGACACCCTGGAGTCGCTACAAGAATTGTTAAATAGAATTAACGATTATTGCATTCGATATGGACTCAAAATAAACAAGAAAACAACTAAATTTATGATTGTCTCAAAAACACAACATGGAAATGAAAGGTTAATACTAGAGCAAACCCAAATAGAAAAAGTAAAGACATACAAATATCTGGGAACCTGGGTTGATGACAAAAATGACCAAAGCAAAGAAATTAAAGTCCGAATTGAAACTGCAAGGCAAGCATTTATAAAAATGAAGACACTGCTTACAAACAAAGACCTTCAGTTGCCTCTCAGATTGAGGGCTCTAAGATGCTACATATTTTCTATATTACTATACGGAATGGAAGCTTGGACATTGAAAAGTCAACACATAAGAAAAATAGAAGCGTTCGAAATGTGGTGTTACAGAAGAATGTTGAAAATTCAGTGAATTCAAAGGATTACCAATGTTGAAGTGCTACGACGTTTAAATAAGGAGTTAGAAATTATGAACAGTATAAAAACAAGAAAACTAGAATATTTGGGTCACATTACCAGAGGAGAGAAATATGAGATGCTGAGAGTTATTATGCAAGGAAGGATCCAAGGAAGAAGAAGCATAGGAAGAAGACGCATCTCCTGGCTGAGGAACCTTAGAGAATGGTTTAACTGTAGTTCATTACAACTGTTCAGAGCAGCAGCCAACAAAGTCACCATAGCCATTATGATATCCAACCTCCGCTAGGAGATGGAACTTTAAGAAGAAGAAGGTAAGATTAGGTGTTTTTCAGGAATTATTAGAAGCCCTGTAAATAAATTGATAGTGTTAAGGTCTTCTCTGGTGTATTTTTGGTCGCTGAATCGAATGCGACTAGTCGCGATTACTCAAAATGTGTTCTTATTTTGTTATTAATTAATTAATTGTTTATTCGCCGAAAAGATCGAAATGCGTTATCTACAGCAAGTTTGTAGTATTTTTCATAGTATTTTTATACGCTAAATCGACTGTCACTAGTCGTGATAGCTTAAACCACGTTCCGACTTTGTTATTAATAAATCATTACAAAAACAACGGTTTATAGCACGCTTACTCACGGTTTTTGCTCTAAATTTAAAAAAACCACTTGGAGTGAAATGAAATTCGGCATGTACGTAGCTAACATGTCAAACAAAACAAGTGATATTGTGCCGATGTGTGCTTTTACCCTGGGTGTAACCTTCACCCCGTTTCGGGGGTGAAAGAAGAAACCTTTAAAATAAGTCCGGAATTGGTTAAACTGATTAATTGTAAGCAACGTTTGTTCTATACAGATTTTTCACTAAGTCAATACTTTTCGAGTTATTTGCGAGTGAATATGTATGTTCATTTTTCAAAAAAAAACCAAATAACTCGAAAATAACTCAAAAAACTGTATAGAACAACAGTTGCTTAGAATTAATCAGTTTATCCCCTTCCAGACTTATTTTAAAGGTTTTTTTCACCCCCGAAAAGGGGTGAAACTCACCCCCAGGATAAAAGCAGACATTGACACAATATCACTTGTTTTGTTTGACATGTTAGCTACGTGCATGCCAAATTTCATGTCATTTCAAGTGGTTTTTTAAAATTTAGAGCAAAAACCGTGAGTAAACGTGCTATAAACCGTTATTTTTGCAGTAATTTATTAATAACAAAGTCGGAACGTAGTTTAAGCTATCACGACTAGCGGCAATCGATTTAGCGTATAAAAATACTATGAAAAAGACTACAAACTTGCTGTAGATAGCGCATTTCGAGCTTTTCGGCGATTAACTATTATTTTGTTATTAACAAAATAAGAACATATTTTGAGTAATCGCGACTAGTCGCATTCGATTCAGCGACCAAAAATACATCAGAGACGACCTAAACACTATCAATTTATGTACAGGGCTTCTAATAATTTCTGAAAAACACCTAATTTTACCATAATTTGTTAATAACAATTAAACCACATTTGGGCTTCCAAACCACTTCCATTGGATTCAGCGACCCAAAAAACCTATAATACCACCATCAAATCGCGGCGAACTAAAAGTGTCCACGGGACCCCCTATGTTGCGACTAGACTAGACTATACCTATTTGTAAAGGCGTGCAGGAAAACGTATTATGGCGTATGCGCTATAAGTTTTAGAATTACCGCCTTATAGTGAGCTTAGAATTGGCAGGCTAATCAAAATAAATAGGCTGCGGTGGCTGGGTCACACATTTATAACCAAAGACCGGATGGTGTGAGGAGAAGAGGCAGGCCCAGTGCACGAGTTAAGGACCAGGTGATAAGAGTATGAAATTAGAAAATCAAGGCGAAGGATAGAAAGGAATGGAAACTGATTCTAGAGCAGGACAAGACCCACTATGGGTTGTAGAGCCAATGATGATGGTGAAAAGTTAAGTTTTCTTCCTTTAGGCCTACAGTAATTAAAAAAGTTGTCAGCTACCTGGATATTTCAGTGTTCTGAGAAAATCCTTATTTTTCTGGACTACATACAAAAATACCTTATCACTTCAGCAGGTTATACATACTTCAGTTGGTGAAATAATGGGATATGTGCTTTAATTGTAATGGTAATTATTTGTAGATATATTTGCAAATAAAGTGTTATGCAATTAAACAAGCCTATAATAGTTTCGAAGCAATTTTAATATAAATTGTCACCAACTTCCCTATTAATAGGATGTTTTACTGGAGTGTATCCATTATTTTTCAAGTACGCTATTAATTGCTGTCGCATATTTAAGTAGCACTTAAAATAAAATGTTTACATTCGTTTAAACAAAAGACACCTATTGATTGTACAACATAGTCCACTTAATTTTTTAGAGGCATATTATTTTATACTATACCTTTGCAAGGTCACTGGCATGCTACATAGTAAATAACGATTGGTACTACTAATGTTTGCTTTTACTATTTGAACATCTATTGTCAATAATTAGCATGTGCGAAGATCACTAGCAAGAATAACGTTAAAAGTTTTAACTACCTTTTACAAAGATACATGTAATTTTCTTAGTTTCGAAAAATGCATCTATCTTAATAATAGTCTAATCGTCACAGACGAAAATGCCAGCGAACCTCTAAAAATTATACGAACAAGCTGAATTTTGCTAAAAATGTCAATTTTGGGGCCATTAAAGATGCAAAAAAGTTTGTCACTCCTAAAGCTGGCTACAGACTATGCACGATTCGCGATTCGTGATGCGCGATTCGCGATTCGTGGGCAGTGCACGCATAGTGTGTAGCGACTAGTTCGTTGAGTGATTCGCGATTCGTGATGCGCGATGCGCGATTCGCGGTCGGTGCACGTTAGTGCACGAATAGTGTGTAGGGTCTTGTGCGTTGAAAATCGATTCGTAAACAACATGATTCGTGAGTGCATAGTAATTCGCTCTTGGGAGCGGTAAATTAACAAATATCAAAGGCTGCGCATCAACAAGAACCGTTGATTCATGGAATTATTATTATTTTTTATTAAATTATTATTTTTTACAAATATTTTTATAATTAACAATAAATAACATACGTTTTTGTACAAGAATATATGAATGTATACAATAAAACATAGATAACTAATATAAACTCTAATTCTTATTTCATCTCATATGTTCCCGCTTTGTCGCAATAGACCAGGGCATTTAGCACAAAATAAATAAATTTTTAAATACAGCACATAGAGACTTGCAGTTTTTTGCATTATGTTCGGAATGACGCCAGGAAAAAAGTCTACTATTCAAAAATGGGTGGAAATGCATAATTGCACTGTAAAGTGCATAAAATGCATCCAAAATTGCATAAATATAAAAATAAAGTCAAAATCAGTATACTAAGAAACAAAGTTTATTATTTGGGGGGTTTTTTCGGTCTCTGAATATGATTACGCCATCAGAACTGATCACCGGATCACCTGGTGCCCAAGGTCACGGCAAGAGGCGTCATCTTCTGGAGTTTCGATGGTTTTCGACATTAAATCGATGCAAACGGATCACTTACGAGTTTTAAGGGTCAATAAGTACTAATATGGCATTAGAATTGACCTACGGAGTACCTGGTGCCCAGGGTCGCTACTAAGGCACGTCATCTTCTGGAGTTTCGAGGGATACCGGCACTAAATTGATGCAGCTGGACTATTCGGGGGGTTTTTGAGGTGGCTAAACACGAATATGCCATCAGAACAGATCTCTGGATCATATGGTGCCAAAGGCCACTGCAAGGGACGTCATCTTCTGAACTTTCGAGGACTTTCGGTATTAAATTGATGCAAACGGATTACTTACGGGTTTATGGGGTCGCTAAACACGAATATGCAATCAGAATTGAATTCCGGAGTACCTGGTGCCCAGGATCGCTGCTAAGGCACGTAATCTTCTGGAGTTTCGAGTGTTTTCGGCATTAAATTGATGTAAACTGATTACTCACGGGTTTTTTGGGGTCGGTAAATACGAATATGATATCAGAACTGAACTCCGGAGTACCTGGTGCCCAGGGTCGCTACTAGGGCAAGTCATCTTCTGGGGATTCGAGGGTTTTCGGCATTTGATTGATGCAAATGGATTACTGGAGGGTTATTGAGGTCGCTAAACACGACAATGCCATCAGAACCGACTCCCTGTGCACCTGGAGCCCAAGGTAACTGCAAGGAACATTCTCTTCTAGAGTTTTAAGGGATTTTGGCATTCATTTGACAAAAATGGATTACTCAGGGGTTTTTTGTGGTGTTAGACACGAATGTGCCATCAGAACAGACCACCGGATCACCTGGTGCCCAAGGTCACTGCAAGGGACGTCATCTTCTGGAGCTTCGAGGGATTTGGGTATTAAATTTATGCAAACGGATTACTTACTGGTTTTTGGGGTCGCTAAACACGAATATGCCATCATAATTGAACTTCGGAATACCTGGTGCCCAGGTAAATTGATGTAAACGAATTACTCATGGGTTTTGGGTTTACGGAATACGAACTCTACTATGTTGATCTATTTAATTTTTTTACATGAGTTTTATTATGCGTTGACATACATTATTAGTGGTTACCGTAATCACTAGATACTCCAGAATTCCTCATGTAAGCCATATTCGTGTTCAACAACCCCAAAATCAAAAACTAATCCATTTTTCATCAATTTAGTACCGAAAACTCTCGAAATTTCAAAAGATAACGTGCTTTATTCACCAGGTGCTTCGGTGTCTGTTCTGATAGCGTTTTAGTGTTCAGGTACCTGAGAGACCCATGAGTAATCCATTTTCATCAATTTAGTACCGAAAACACTCACAACTCCAGAAGATGACCTGCCTTAAGCACCAGATGCTGCGTGGGTTGGGTCTGATAGCATCTTAATATTCAGCAACCCCAAAAACTCAAGAGTAATCCATTTGCACTAATTTAGTACCGAAAACTATCGAAACTACACAAGATGACGTGTGCTATGTATCATGTGCTCTGATGTCTGTTCTGATGACGCAATCGTGTTCAACAACGCCAAAATCCGATTAGTAAATAATCCGTTTGCATCAATTGAATGCAGAAAACCCTCGGAACTACAGAAGATGACCTACATTAGGCACCAGGTGCTCCGAGGTTGAGATCTGATGGCGTATTCGCGTTCAGCAACCCCAAAAACCTATGAGTAATCCGTTTGCATTAATTTAGTACCGAATACTCTCGAAGCTCCCGAAGATGACGTCCCTAGCAATAACCTTGGGCACCAGCTTCTCCGGGATTCAGTTCTGATGGCATATTCGTATTTAGCGACCTCAATAAGCCCTCAGTAATCCATTTGCATCAATTTAATGCCGAAATTTCTCGAAACTCCAGAAGATGACGTGCACCAGTTGTTCCGTGGGTTTGTTATAATGGCGTATTTGTGTTTAGCGACCTCAAAAACTCCCCGAGTAATCCATTTGCATCCATTTTATCCCGAAAACCCTCGAAACTCCAGAAGATGACGTGCCCTAATAGCGATCCTCGTCACCAGATACTCCGGAGTTCAATCTGATATCATATTCGTATTTAGCGACCCCAAAAACAAGTAAGTAAACCGTTTGCATCAATTTAATACCGAGAGCCCTCGAAACTCCAGAAGATGACGTCTCTTGCCGTGACCTTGGACACCAGGTGTTCGAGATGTCTGTTCTGATGGCATATTCGTGTTTGACGACTCAAAAAACCCCCGAGTAATCCATTTTTATCAATTTAATGCCGAAATCTCTCAAACTCCAGAAGAGGACGTCCCTTGCAGTGCGCTTGAGCTCCAGGTGCACAGGGAGCCGGTGTTGATGGCATATTCGTGTTTAGCGACCTCAATAACTCGTAATTAATCCGTTTGCATCAATTTGATACCGAAAGCCCTCGAAACTCCAGAAGATGACGTCCCTTACAGTAGCCTTGGGCACCAGGTGATCCTAAGGTCTAGCCTGATGGCATCTTCGTGTTTCCGAGTAGTCCAGTTACATAAATTTAGTGCCGAAATCCCTCGAAACTCCAGAAGATGACGTGCCTTAGTAGCGACCCTGGGCACCAGGTACTCCGTAGGTCAATTCGGATATCATATTCGTATTTAGCGACCCCTAAAACTCCCGAGTAATCCGTTTGCATCGATTTAATGCCGAAAACCATCGAAACTCCAGAAGATGACGTCTCTTGCCGTGACCGTGGGCACCAGGTGATCCTGGGATCAGTTCTGATGGCGTAATCGTATTCAGTGACTCCCAAAACCCCCCCAAATAATAAATTTTGTTCCTTAGTATACTGATTTTGACATTATTTTTATATTTATGCAATTTTGGATGCAGTTTATGCACTTTACAGTGCAATTATGCATTTCCACCCATTTTTGAATAGTAGACTTTTTCCTGACGTCCTGACGTCATCCTGAATATAATGCAAAAAACTGCAAGTCTCTAGGTGCTGTATTTAAAAATTTATTTATTCGGGTGTTTTTAGTGCTAAATGCCCTGGTCTACAATGAAAATGTGGTGTTAAGTCCGCGTTCTTGTTGTTTTTTAAGTGGAATTAAAAACAATTGTAATTCAATTCTGCAGTATATAGTATTTTAATAATTATTAAACAAATTAAATATAAATAATTGAACTTAGAAAATCATCCACAAAAAACGCTCAATATTAATTTTTAAGGAACAAACAATAATAATTTTTATAATTAATGTCTATTTTGGTTCCCATTATTTTAGGATCTTGAAATAGAGATTCGCTGTACCGAATCGAACGATATATGTAGAAATAGTAAGAAATATGTATAAATACATACAATTTAAAAATAATTATATCTGATGCTGGTGCTTACACTCAGTTAACTAATTTGAAACTGCGATGAATCAGGCCAGACATCGCGCATTACGAATCGCGAATAGTGCATAGTGTGTAGCGAGCTGATATCGAATTACTACGCACTACCACGAATCACGCATCGCGCATCACGAATCGCGAATCGTGCATAGTCTGTAGCCAGCTTAAAGCTGGCTACACATTATGCGTGATTCGCGATTCGTGATTCGTGATGCGCGATTCGTGGGCAGTGCACGCATAGTGTGTAGCGGCTAGTTCGTTGAGTGATTCGCGATTCGTGATGCGCGATGCGCGATTCGCGGTCAGTGGACGTTAGTGCACGAATAGTGTGTAGGGTCTTGTGCGTTAAAAATCGATTCGTAAACAACATGATTCGTGTGTGCACAGTAATTCGCTCTTGTGAGCGGTAAATTAACGAATATCAAAGGCTGTGCATCAACACAAACCGCTGATTCACCGAAATTCGCCGAAA
Organism: Diabrotica virgifera virgifera; assembly: GCF_917563875.1. Classification (NCBI taxonomy): domain Eukaryota; kingdom Metazoa; phylum Arthropoda; class Insecta; order Coleoptera; family Chrysomelidae; genus Diabrotica; species Diabrotica virgifera. The sequence continues at coordinate 191,205,858 of NC_065445.1, forward strand.
TGTACATAGTTAATGCGTCCATAACTTACGTTAATAATTTAAAACGACCACACGCCTAGATTTTGGCGGAACAGTACCGTTTTTTACTGGAATGTCCCGCGTCCCACCGATTCTTAAAAATGTTCCGGTTTTTAGAAAATCTCTGTACTTCTTATTTTAAAAGTACTGTAAAAATATTTTATCTATTATTATTTATTAAGTATTATGGTGAATATAAAGATATAAAAGGTACATAAAAAAACGCGTAAAATTCATGCAGAGTAAACTAAATTAGAGAATGTACGGATTTTTACGAAGATTTTTTACTCTATGGTGTTTTATGGTACGGTGTGATAAATGCAATGCTGAATGTACGGTCTGATATGGTGCAAAAAACGATATTACTAAACATCTAGCGACAAAGAGGTACAAAAGATTTTTTAATGACGCCACTTCTTCGTTTAAAATATAACAATTTTTTCGCAGTGCTAGCAAACACTGCTAGCATTAGCGAAAGGAGTATTTGCATTCCACGACATAATAAAAGTTTCAGATTAATGGATTATACGTCGCAAATGATCAAAACTTTATATGACAAAAAATTTGGATATACAAGGACAAAAACCGAAGCAGTTATAATAAGTTTTTTCACCATATTCGTTTTCACGATATGATGCCATATCGTGAAATGGGCATTTTCACAATATATTCCGATGCTTCCAACCACAAAGATTTAACAAATCTTCCGACAATTGGTAGACTTTTTATCCAGAAACAGGAATTAAAATTAGAAATTAGATTTTGTTTCATTGCTGAATGAAAGTTCAAAAATAATTTTTGACTCAATAAGTACTATTTTAAAAAAGAATAATTTGAACAATAAAATATTTGTTTACTGTGAGGATAAAATTAACGCAAAGTTTGGTGGAAAAGCTAGAAGAGGCATCAATAAGGTTTTTTCGAAACTTAACGAACATTCTACATAATAAGTATGATATTCGGGCAGTATCGACGTACCTGCTTCCAGTTGATGTTGAAAATATTGAAAATTAAAATAATGTACTGTGCGTTTTAAAAGGCGCGGATTTTTGTGAAAGCGCAGAAATCGAATATAAAAGAATTCTTGGTGACAGCAAAACAGGCTCTTTTGCCAGCTGTAGAAAATATTTAAAGAACTGCCAAGTATATTGCAGCTCTTTTTTGAAAATGGCTTATCACAAAGGCTTCATTTGATACACAACCAAGCTACATTATTTCATATTGCTGTGAAAAAAGGGGAAAATTTCAATTACGAAAGGGTCAAATGAAATCAATAATTACGAGAGAGAATAATTATTGATAACGATTAGTTTCCTTTAATTATTCGAAAACCCATCACTAGGTTGGAAGGACAAGGTCCCACTAAACTACTCGAAATATCTTGAAGAATGGACAGTTCAATTCAAATATATTAAAAATTTTCCCCATCTCATCTGGGGTCGTCCTCTTGCTCTCTTTCCTGTCCATGGTCTCCATTGTTGTATCGTGGTATTCCACCTATTGTCCGTTTGTCTGACGTTATGACCTGCGAAGCTCGATTTTAGCCTGGCTATATGTTGTACTGCGTCTTTGACTTTTGTTTTATTTCTTACCCAGTTGTTTTTGCTTTTTGTCTGTTAATTTTACTCGTAACATTGCTCTCTCCATGGCTCTTTGTGTTTTCATTATTTTATCCATGTTTGCTGTGGTCAAGGTCCATATTTGGCATGCGTATGTAAGAATTGGGAGTATGCACTGGTCAAACACTCTTGCTTTTAAGTATTGTTGTATTTTTTATTATTTAGGGCCCATTTTAATTTCCCAAATCCTGCCCAGGTCTATCTGGGCCCTACTTTCTACCTCCGCTGTTTGGTTTTCCTTATTTATTTTTATTATCTGTCCCAAATATATATAATCATTAACCGCTTCTATAGGGCTTTTCATCGATTGTCATTTGTTTCGAGCTTCTGTCATGTGTCACATAATATTAATATATCTACGACATACGTCTTTGGTTTGTATCATTGGTATTACCAATAACGTATGTGACACATGACAGAAGCTCGAAACAAATGACTGTGAATGAAAAGCCCTATTGTGGTGTCATTTGGTATTACGTTTCTATTATCTTGTGTGTTTGTCATTGTTTTTGTGTTGGCAAAATTCATTTTTAGACCTATTTGTTCGGATTCATTTGCATATTTGCTTGCAATTCCATAGGATGGATAAAATTTATAAGGAATTATGCCCGTAGGTAAAGTATGACATTACCATCACGTGGAATGTAAAGTGAGTTGTTTTGTCTCTACATGCAGACCGTTAGATAGCAACAATCAGTTGATGTTTAAACTAACTGATCTAACTGTCGTCATGTAGAGACAAAACAACTCGCTGTATATCCCACGTGATGGGAATGTCATGCTTTGCCTAAGGGCATAATTCCTTATAAATGTTATCCATCCTATGGAATTTCAAACAAATATGCATTTATAACATAACTATATATGTAACATTTAAAGGGTTCTCACACTCGTATTTCTTGGTGGCTCAGCTATAGTATTTTTACTACAAAAACGTTATTACGTAGGTCAAAATTTTTGACGTAAGAGAACTGTCAAAACATTATAATGTGACTTTTCATTATTGCCGTGTTTATAATAAACATAGCAATAATGAAAAGTCACATTCTAATGTTTTGACAGTTCTCTTACGTCAAAAATTTTGACCTACGTAATAACGTTTTTGTAGTAAAAATACTATAGCATTCAACCTGTTTATTTTTTAACACTGATGATGATTTTTTAAGGAAATCGAAAACGTTGTGTGATGTAACCCTTAATGGTATTTTAATAAAAAAAATTACACCTTTTACAAAGAATTTTTCAATAAAATTTTTGTGATTGATGGTATACAGCCAGCTGCAGGAAAAATTCTTTCTTTTGCTTGTGGACTTCTGAATTTATCTAGTAGCAAAACATTTTTCGAAAAATAATCTCTTTGATGAGGCGTCATCGGTAAAAAAATGTTACAGATACAATTTTTTTTAAAATGTTGGTTGTCTGCAAATGTGGAAACAGACAAAAAATGAACCGAGTTATTCCTTCATTTCAAACAGAATAATGTTCCTGGTCAAAATATTTTGAAAATAATTGAAGAATCGCGCATTTAATTCCAAGAACAAATACAATAACAGACCGTGCTTTGCTAGTATCAATAAGTATGGACAACTGAAAAAATGCAGTTGAACATTAAAACTTTAAAATCTATATTAACTGTACAATATAATTTGACCAATCCATGCGAAATATTTCACATTTTAATAAATGATTCGGATCTATTGCAAAGCATTCACGTTTCATCACGGATTAAAACTATGTTCGATAGTTTGATAGCCTATTTTTTATACAAAAGAATCATAATTTTGTTTAAATAAAAAATGTAATTTGATTAAAAATCATTATGTTTAATAGTATATTAAGTATGGAGAACGGTAAGGGTTTTATACCGATCGAAGATAATTGTTTGGAGGAGGAGCGGGGCGACGACTCCAATTATTGTCTGAGATCAGTTACCCTTAACGTTCGACATGCTTATAACGTTTTTTGCACGATTGATACCATTATAAATTATAAAATTAAACATTTTCGTCATATTGACTAGTTTCATTCATTTTATCAAGATAGATACTTTGGTTGTTAGGTAGTAACTAGGGTGCATAACAACAATGGAGAATTGAGTTTTTATTTAGTTGTCAATAATTTTAAGTACAACTTTGATTATTATAAATTAAAATAAGAGGAAAGTGAATTTGAAGAAATTGAACGGGCTTGGGAAGAAGGGTGTTCCGCAATTATTCCCGAAAAATCCAAAATCCGTTATCAAAATACCTACCAAAGTTTTAAAAAATGGTGCGAAGGCAAGAATTTAAGAATCGAAGAAAAGACTCTATTGGCATATTTTGTTCAAAGACATATGCAGTTGAAAGCTCCTGGAAGCCTCTGGGCAGAATATTCAATGATTAAATCCACCGTTTTTCTTTATGATGGCATTGATATTTCCAAGTTTTCAACTTTGATCGCGTATTTGAAGAGAAAAAATGTTGGATACTACTAATGTATGCGATTCTGCAGGAGTTTCTGTTAGAAGTGAAACCACAGCCCAAACAAGTGGGATTTCATTAAATAATTTAACAAATTGTACCATAAGTTTCAATATTAATAAATAATTCGTTAGTTTTCTTTATTCTTTCAAAAAATAAATTAAAATTAAGAGATTTTTTAACTCGACGGTAAGTGAATTACTTACCGTCGAGTTGGAGTACTTACCGTCGAGTTGGATTACTTACCGTCGAGTTGCTAGTAAAAGTCACCTACTGACGTAAAATCTGTCACGGTAAACAGTCAAAAATGATCAATCGTGCAAAAATTATTATTTTTTACAAAAATTTTTTGTTACCGATTAATAACAAATACATTTTTATTAAATTACTATGAACTACAACAAATTGGACGAATCACGCATCGCGAATCGTGCATAGTGTGTAGCGAGGGAATCTCGAATTACTACGAACTACGCATCGCGAATCACGCATAATGTGTAGCCAGCTTATAAAGGTAAGCGTCGACAGCGACAGGTCCGCATTGTACGCATCGGACGGATCGCATCAAACGGATTAATTTTTCATACTGCTTCCACTGTATCGGCACTAATCGACAGCGATCGGATTTGCCGACGCCAGTATCAGCAATCGGATTGCCGATGCCACTTCATTCAGATTTTTGTAGTGATTGTAGGTACCTGAGAAAAGTGTTTGCGAGAATGGGGGAAAACGATGAAGAACAAAAGTCATTATTGCTTGTTTGTTAGTAGAAGAGGAAGAAGAAGAAAAAAAAATTGAAGGCACTCGTGGGAGTGCCGACAGAAGTGAAAACTTCTTATAGTATATAAATTACGAGCTCAATGCTTTTTCCCAAAAAAGAAGTACCTATATCATATACGCGATGCGTTTGCCCTATGCTATTTATGTATACATACACATAATTTATATACGTACAAAATTTATTTCAGCGAAGTGATGGCGGTCGCAAATTCAATACTTTTTCCCCTTTCAAGAAGTGCACAACGTCCTTAAAGAAATCTTAAATTCAAAAATTTATTTCGTCGAAGCGATGACGGTCGCTAATTTAATATTTTTCCCCATGAAAAAAGTGCACAACGCCCCTCAAGAAGTTTTCACTTCAAAAATTTATTTCGTCGAAGCTATGACGGTCGCTAATTCAATACTTTTTCCTCATCTAAAAAGTGCACAACGTCCCCAAAAGAAGTTTTCACTTTAAAAATTTATTTCGCCGAAGCGATGACGGTCGCTATTTCAATACTTTTTCCTCATCTAAAAAGTGCACAACGTCCCTAAAGACATTTTCACTTCAAAAATTTATTTCGTCTAAGCGATGACGGTCGCCAATTTAATACTTTATTCCCATTCAAAAAGTGCACAACGACCCTCAAGGAGTTTTCACTTCAAAAGTTTATTTCTTCGAAGCGATGACGGTCGCCAATTTAATACTTTTTTCCCATCCAAAAAGTGCACAACGTCCCTAAAGAAGTTTTCACTTCAATACATATACGTACAAAATTTATTTCGCCGAAGAGATGAGGGTCGCGAAATAAATCCTTTTTCCCCATCCAAAAATAGGTTTTACATTTATTTTAAATTTAAATACTTCTATACAATTTATATATACGTACAAACAATATATAGCATAAGTGATGACGGTCGCGATGACGGTCGCGAATTTAATGCTTTTTCCCCTATCCAAAAAGCGCACAACGTCCCTAAAGAAGTTTTCACTTCAAAAAATCTAGAAAAAGGAAGCATAATTTTTGGATGCACAACATATTCAAGAAGAAATCGGAACGTGGAGAATATCACACTTTTACTCACTTTGTAAACATTTTTTTGTCGGCATTGTAATATTACAGCTCATACACCGATTATCTCGGTAGGATGCAAGCTATAGTAAAAACGCGACAGTAGACCGCATAGTAGCACCCATTTTTCTAACTTATTATACATTTGAATATAATGAAATACGCAAAGCTGTTACAATTTGATTTAAATGTATACCAGTAAAAGTTTGTTTAAAGATTGATCAAAGTTGCCTTTCTGAAATCGGTGAAATACTTTCTGTGGTTTTCAACTACTTGTAACAAACTTTGTTTGCTTGTTCATCTTTTGTGAGGGAAAATGAAATGTCTTACATCAATTTTACACCTCTCTCAGTAACATCATTAAAAACTCTAATATTTTTTAAAAAGTTCATTGTTTTATAGTCTTCGTTCTCCTCCCATGTTTGCACCACGTTTTTAGACGGTTTTTCGCAAATAACTCAAATAGTAAGTATTTTGTCGAAAAAATCGTTTTTAGCAAAAGTATAACCTGTAAAAAAGTGAAAAAAATATTGTATATATTAAGTCTCTAGACATAGCATAACCGGATTTATAGCTAATGAAAAATAGGTTCATATTCGTCAAATTCCAAATCGAATACTTTACCGTGAAATAACCAAAAAATGAAGCACTTTTTGGAGAAGACTCATCACAGCTTTTTTAAAGTGTTTAAAAAAAGCTTTATTTTTATTTTATAAAAAGATTTCTAGCATTAAAAACAAGTTACGCTCAAAATAAAGTTGGTCCCTTTTTTTCGTAAAAAAGCGGGAAAATCATCCCCTAATTATCATCTCAAATGAACTTAATCGTTACCACTTCACAAGTTACTTTACTCATGTATGCATTGTTAATATGATCTGTAAGTTTCTTCGGTTCAAAGTCCTAATTTTTTAAAGGGCTGTAGTTAAAAAGGCTTGAACGAGCCACTAATCACGAGTGCATGCACATTTTGAACAGCCATATCTTACCTAATTTTTATCTTACAGAAAAACAAAAAATACAAAATATTCAGAAAAGCAATTCCGACTTTTTTTACTGTCTGTGATTTTTGGTGTTTCAAATAATTTTTAAGTTATTTTGAAAAAAATAAATTTTTTCAAAATTAAAAAATTAACAAATTTTATTTGAAAACCAATTTTTTTCAAAAATAAGCACTTTGAATCGATGACACTTACTTACAGGACAGGTCATATAAACACAACATAATTAAAGCAATTTGTGAAGCGGTAATGATTAATTTCATTTAAGTTGCTAATTAGGGGGTGACTAGATTTTTTTTGCTAAAACAAAAGGCACCAACTTTATTTTGAGCGTAATTTTCTTATATTTGATGCTAGAAACTTTTTTTATAAAAACAGACATAAAGCTTTTTTAAACACTTTAAAAAAATTGTAATGAGTTTTCCCCAAAAAGGGCTTCATTTTTTGGATTTTTCACGTTGAATTATTCTATTTTGAATTTGGCGAACATGAAACTAATTTTAATTAGCTATAACTCTGCTTTTTCTATGTCTAGAGACCTCATGGATATACCATGTTTTTCACTATTTTACAGGCTATATTTTTGCTAAAAACGTTTTTATCCATAAAATACTTAATTTTTGAGTTATTTGCAAAAAACCGTCTAAAAACGTGGTTATTTTGATAAAAAGTGAACAATTTCACTCGTATATACCTCGAAAAGTATTGAATTAATGAAAAAACTTTATAGAACAAAATTTTCTTAAAAGTAGCCAGTTTATCGATTTCCGGACTTATTTTGGACGTATATTTTTTCAGTCCCGAGAAGGGGTGAAACCGACCCCCAGGGTAAAAGCACACATCCGCCCAATATCACTTTTTTTATTTGATAATGTTAGCTATGCGTATGCCAAATTTCATGTCAATCCAAGCTGTTCTTTAAAATATATAGCAAAAACCGTGAAATAATGTACTAGGATGTAGTACACTGATCGGTATTCCGTATGACTCATCGGCACGCATCGCAAAAGTTGCCTCTGGAGGCATCGCTTCGGCAATGCCGATGATGCGATCCGTATGATGCGGATCAGTGGACGCAGTTACATAAGTTTTTATACAAGGCAAACTAAAATCCGTTGCGTACGATGCGTCCGATGCGCACGATGCGGGCCTGTGGACGCTTGCCTTAACCTCGGGATTCCCTCTAAAACCCCTCGTAGGTACGAAAGTACTAAAAAAATAGGAGGAATATCGATTTACCAAAAAGTAGTTCGAACAAAAAATGTAGCTGAGATCAATTTAAACACAAATGTGTATTAGTACTTTTTATGTAGAATAAATCATTCTTTTAGACAGAACGCTAAAAGCGACCGGTGATTTTGAATGTCAGTTTTGAATGTCAGATCAATATTTTAAATAAAATTTGTATCAACTCGACGGTAAAATATCGATGTCTTCTAGCCAGTGTTCTGTCGACAAACAACCTTTTGAAGGTGAGGAGTGCAGCTTTCGTATGCAATTTTTGTATTTTACTACAAGTGAAGTCAGTTTCTATAAAGCTGTTAAGTAAATAAACATTGCGAGACTTTGCCATTGTTTACGATTCTCATGATGTCCATAAACTTTATTACTTCCATTGACTAGGGAAATTCCATTATTGTAGTCGAATTTTCTAAACCTATAACATGAAATTTCGATTTTGAGTTTTGGCAACAAAGATGAGGCATCTCATTGTGCCATATGTCATTGAGTTGATGTGATTTTTGTCTTTCTTATGTATTATTAGTCTATTAGTGGATACTATGTGTGTGCAATGTTTCTATACTATTTCTATTGAAATCATCAAAATCAGATCAAAACTATTTTCGGAGATTACGATCAAATTGTAATTCAATCCCATATAAATAATATTTAACTTAAACTATATATGCCAGTGGCGGCCCGTAAGGTAGTGCCATAGAGCCATGGCACTACCTTGCTAACTATGTAGAAACATATTTTTTATCTTCAACACTTTTTAATTCCTGTTAATTTTTTGTGTGTATTTCTTTTGATCTTCATAAATTATATAAAATATGGCAACTATGGGCGTAATACAATCCCTGCCGACAGCGAAGATTATTCGACAGGAGAATCTCCTTCGTGCCAAAGTCAGACTGGCACGACTAAAGAGAGAAATACTTTACGAGCATTCTATGTAAGTGACAGACTATTGGACTATTAGTATACCTTAAAATGAGAATCTCTGTGCCGGGCACGAGATTGTGTTTCTTTACGTGCTGGTTTGTCTCTTTTATAATGTATATGTTCTGTTAAAAAGTTTTTGTATTTATAATTAAACTTTTAGTGCATCATGATCGTGGGTGTAGTATAAATAATATTTTGATTATTTCTTAAGTTTAATTTATTAATTGACGATAAAGATTAGTATCTTAAAAAAATTTTAAGAAATTTAAATTTTTAAGAATATTTTTTTTAAAGAGTTTAAAAAAACTACAAATGTTATAAGGTTTTGTGGAGCTTTCGAGTTAGCTTTAAGAGGTCACGACGAAAAAGAAAATTCAGAAAATAGAGGCATATTTAAGGAGCTGGTCAAGCGCCTAATTAGATCACAACTTAAAGGTTCATAGTATTCAAAGTACCAGATCTTTCCAAGATCTACCTTCTCCGGACATTTAGTTGCTTCTATTTTATTTATGTCGGAGAAGTTTTCTGCTTATAAGCATCAGTTCTCCGAATCATTCTTAATGAAACATGGAGACAATTTTAATTTTTAAGCAAGACTCGATTTAAAACTGAATTAGAAGTAGGTACTGTATTAGCGAGACGAATTAAGTACTACCTCTGGGGCTGTTTCTCTATCTGTTTTATTGTAGAGGGAAGGCTTAAAAAGCACATTTGAAGAAACTATTAAACTTTAAAGTATTTTAGTTACCATTCCTATATCAACATCTGAAGCAGAACGCTGTTTTTCGATGTTAAAACATAGTGCTTTAGGTATGCTATTTGCAGAAAAGCATTTTGTAAATTGTATTGATAATTTTAACAATAAAGTCATTGAAAACTTTGCAACCAAAAAATAGAAGAATGAACTTCATATATCGTAAACTTTAAAAGTGACATTACAAAAATGTATGCATGTGTGTGAATAATGAAATAGTATTATTTTTATAAATTGGTAAATAGAGACTAAATCGTAACAACAAACTTCAAGCACTATCAGCAGTAAATGCTGGTGGTAGGTTAAGAGGATTTTATTATTAATTAATTTACGGAACTGTTTTGATCAATGTTGGACAATTGCTTGGCACCTCAGATTAATAAATATAAGATACATAAGATAAAAGTATCCGCGCATATATTTTTTTAGTTTTTGTTGTAAGTATACCTTTTTTGACAATATCGTGAATCCGTCACTAAAAATTTTGGCGGCTGCCCGAGTTCTGGCACTACCCTTCATATAATATGAAATTTCGGTTTTGAGTTTTGGCAACAAAGATGAGGCATTTGAAATATGCCTCATTTTGCCATATGCCATTGAGTTGATGTGATTTTTGTCTTTGTTATGTATTAGTCTATTAGTGTATACTACGTGTGTGTGCAATGTATTATTCTATTGAAATCATCAAAATCAGATCAAAACTATTTCCGGAGATTACAATCAAATTGTTATTTAATCCCATATAAATAATATTTAACTTAAACTATATATGCCACAAGAAAACAGTTTGAGAATCTCTTATTTTGTCATTACGTAGTAATCAGAACAAAGAATTCTTTTTCAGCGAAATCTTAGTAAAGTCTAAACATTAGTCAATTCATATAAGGTTAATTAGCATACCAAAGGGTTAAAACCTCCCTTAGTCTGTACTACACCACTAATAAAGGAGCACTTACGAATTTACATCCCTTATTGACTTTTAAGCTTAAATTTAAATATATATCGACTTTGTATAAAGTGGTGTGGAGGGCTATTTTAAATTCTGATCATTCTAATCTCTTTCATTTAGACTCCTTTCTGTGATTATTCCCTGTTCGTGTATATTCCACTTTATTGTAGTTCTATATCGTCGTCCTTTACACGATGCTGACTTTTATAGAATTTTCTGAGGCCATCTAGCTTCGGACAATCTTTCTACATGTTTGTATCATTGTAATGTATGATTTTCTATATTTCTAATTAAATAGGGTCCTTAGTTAAGCGCTACCTATTTTTAAATTTAAATAAAACACATTTGTCATCAAATTGTATTACATAAACTACGTTTGAGTGTAAATTGTGTTAATCATAAATAACTTAAAATAAGTGTAAATAAATTAAAATAAAAATTAAATTAAATAAGTGTTAAAATTCATTAATAAATTAGAAAATTAAAGCAATACAATCGGATTTAATTTGTAACCCTTATCAAATCAAGTTGTATTTCATCCACTGCAGATGCCCCATTATTTTGGAATCTACGCTTGTTTTTTATTATTTGTATAAGTTTTCTTAGCATACGCAAAAAAGGAAAATTGATGGATTCGACCGTTACTTGATTTTTCATTTTAGTGTTCATTTTATCTAACAATAAAACACTGAAAACGTTTGTTTTCTATACTTCCACAAAATTCCACATAGTTGTAATAAATTTTGTGGAAGTATAGAAAACAAACGTTTTCAGTGTTTTATTGTTAGAATTGTCTAAGAATTAACGTAAACATACGGCTGCGCATTAGTAGAGAATTTTAAAATACAAGAAAATTTTATCGATTAAAGGCTGATATGCCAAGATAGATATGACAAGTAAAGAAACAAAATAATATCCCGTTATTTATTTTCTAACGTTAAATTTTCTTTTCAGGTTAGAGATTTAGTCGAAAAATGTACCTGTCCAACTCAATTTCCGATGATAAGGGTTTCTGAAGGAAAATACAGGATAGGCGATACCAAAGTTCTTATTTTTGTCAGGGTGAGTATTAATATTTAATTTCACAGTAATCGTATTGATGATTGAGTCACCGAAACGAATCATTTTACCATATGTATAAGAAAAATTCGGACTTCCGATTAATACCGGAAGCACAAAAATAATGATCGTACACAGGTAAATAATAATCTACAGAAAATACACCAAATGGCAAATTTCGAAGTAGTAGACAGATTTGTATACATGTGTCACAGATAAGCAACAATGGCGATTGCTCCTCAGAAATCAAACATAGACTAGCATGTTCGACTAGGAAATATATAACAAGGAATACTAAGCTCTCAATATGCAGCTGAGACATGTGACTCAACAAAATCGATAGAAGCAAGAGCTTTCGAAATATAGGTCTACAGAAGAATTCTAAATCTAAACAATATCTGAACAAACAATCTCATTATCTTCCAGATGAACCAGGCACAATTAGAACTAGCAAAATGTTAAAACCACTCACATTCGAAGGTTAAATAGCATGGGAAACTTATCGCTTTCAATTCAAAACAGCAGCTGGAATAAATGGCTGGACTAAGAAAGACATGGCAGCTTCCTTGGTAGTATCGCCTTGAAGAAGGGCAGCAACCATCTTGCAATTTCTTTCCCATGATTTATCCAGTTGTATATCTATAATTTCGAGAGAGATATCGAGAGAAATCAGAAAAAAGTTCCGCAAAGATAAAGCTGATTACATCTCTCAAATATTATCCAGAGAGATAGATGGCTGTCGCGAAATGAACCGAGGGACTTATTCCAGAAGATCAAACTCCTTACCAGAGAATTTAAACCTCAAACGTGGTCTGTAATAGATAAGGAAGGTAATTTAAAGACCGATACTGATGAAATATTGGAAACATGGCGAAACTACTGTGGCGAACTGTATAAAAATAACGAGGTATCAGCAGAAAATCAGTGGCCTTCTGACTACCCTAGAGAACCGACTGTCTTACTCGCTGAAGTCAAAGATGCAATTAAATCACTAAAGAGAAATAAATCCCCAGGCATTGATTCAATACCATGTGAAATACTACAGTTACTAGGTGACAAAGTATTACATATCATCCATTCTATCTATGTCGCTGTTTGGAATTCAGGAAAATGGCCATCTGATTGGTGAACCTCAATTTATATCCACTACACAAAAAAGGAACTAGTACCAGATGTGAAAACTACCGCACACTGTCACTAATGGCACATGCTAGTAAAATCTTGTTGCATATCATCAAAAACAGATTAAAAACCTATCTACATTACCAAATACCTCAGGAACAAGCGGGGTTTGTAAAGGGTAAAGGTACAAGGGAACAAATCCTGAACCTGAGACAACTCATTGAAAAGTCTAGAGAATTTCAAGTACATATGATTATATGCTTCGTTGACTACCAAAAGGCATTTGATTGTTTAAGCTGGATAAATCTGTGGTCAATTTTAATAGAAATGGGCGTACCAATGCACCTGGTGACACTTATTAAAAATCTGTACGAGTCTAATACAGCGTCAGCACGACTAGATCAGAAGTTCTCAAACCAATTCAAGACCGAGAGAAGTGTTAGACAAGGATGCGTGTTGTCACCTGACTTATTTAACATTTATGGTGAACATGTCATGAGGATGGTTTTAGAAGGATGGGCCGGTGGAGTAACAGTAGCTGGTAGGAAAATCTCCAATTTAAGATTTGCTGATGATGCTACACTTATAGCAGCAAATGAGCAAGAAATGTTTGATCTTCTGCGAAGAGTTGAGTACGAAAGCAATAAAGTTGGTCTAAAAATCAATAAAGCTAAGACAAAAATAATGGTGGTCGACAGATTCGACACTATTCAACTGACTAACATGTTACAGGAATACCAGATAGTAAACACCTATATCTATCTCGGGTCTAGTTTAACTAACGATGGTAACTGTGAAGCAGAAGTTCGGAGACGTATTGGTATGGCAAAAAATGCGATGAGTCGCCTAACTAAAGTTTGGAAAGACAGATCTATCTCACAAAATATCAAGATGAGCCTGGTGAATGCCCTTGTATTCTCAATGTTTCTATACGGAGCAGAGACTTGGACTCTTCGCGTATGCGAGCGCCAAAAAATTGATACCTTTGAGATGTGGTGCTGGAAAAGAATGCTGCGCATACCTTGGACAGCTCATAGGACAAACGTTTCCATTCTAAACCAACTCAATATTAAAAAAAGGCTGTCCACAATATGTCTGCAATGGATTCTGCAATTCTTTGGTCACGTGGTTCGCAGAGGTGACGACAGTTTGGAGAGATTAATTGTTTCTGGAACGTTCCGGGAAGATCAAGAGAACGATCACCAACTAGATGGTCTGACCAAATAAACCATTGACCTGGAAACTCATTCTGCGAAGCTCTTAGAGCAGCTGAAGATAGAGACCAATGGAGAAACATTGTTAGGAATATTGGAAGAAATCACGATCCTCAGTAATGGGGAAACGACAAGAGAGAGAGAGAGAGAGAGAGAGAGAGAGAGAGAGAGAGAGAGAGAGAGAGATATCTATAATTTAAGCTTTAGAGACACGATATGGCCAGCAGTATCTAAAGCAGGTTTGCTAAAAAGATTATTGCATTTGGCGTACCCTCAGATACCTAATTTTCTGGAAGAAATTGGTATATGTATTGGCTTTCATAGATAGACTACAGAATGTTCAAATGCAACAAGCTCTCTAAATGGAGTACTTGTCTCAATCCAGGAGTATTAAAAGTTATTTCCAGATCTCGCCTAAAATTAAAGGAAATAATATCTCGAAGAAATGAGGAAGAGAGGAATGGGAGGAAGAGTGATAAGATCAAACAACTTACTTTATCCCAAATTTTATGGTATACTTTTATTCGTTAGTAAAAGGCTCAGAATGAAAACAGAAGATGTAAAATAATTGGAGACGCCGATCCCAGGCAAGGAAAGAAGAATCAAATAATAAGGTCAGAAGGTCGCCTAGAGCGACATCCAGAAGCCGTCATAAAGTATCGCTAGAATATATTTTCCACAAGTGTCGATAGCCAGGAAAACGAATAAAAGTCGACACTAAGTTGCTATATCTAATAAAAGCGCCCCCAAATTTGCACTTAAAATAAAAAATAAACAAAATTTATCATTTAGAGCCACGTTGATAAAAATGCTTTATTATTGAAACCGGTGCAACCAGAACATTGAACCGGATTTCTGAATGGAAAACTACATCCAACTAAAACAAACTTATTTCTTGAAACAGCTTCAGTTCACACTATAATATATTCTTATTATATATTATATATTATATATTACAGTCGGAAAAATGAAAGAATACCCATGAACGAACATATAAAATACGCTGTATTTTCCTGTCAGCGTGTCACAAAGAAAATTGTCCAGTGCAAGTACATGTAACAATAATTATTACATGTACTTGCGCTGGCCAATTTTTTGTGTGACACGGTGACAGGAAAATACAGCGTGTTTTATATGTTCATTCATGGGTATTCTTTCATTTTTCCTACTGTATATATTATATATTATATATTAAATATTATATATTATATATTATATATTATATATTATATATTATATATTATATAATGTATATTATATATTATATATTATATATTATATATTATATATTATATATTATATATTACATATTATATATTATATATTATATGACGAAGTAGTTTTCAATCCTAATAGTAAATTATTAATATTGAAAATATTAAAAATATTACTAAAAGATTTTTAAATTGAAAACTTATTGGTACACTTTCCTGGTGACACCTCCAAGACTTCTACAATTTGCAAGTCAAATGGATGCTGCAGTGAAGACGAGAGGGAAGGAATTCTACACTATGCAATTCACATCCCCCGTCTGCAGCTGGTAAACTTCCAACGGAAAAATGCACCTAGTTACTCTACGGAGTAATACGACTATAAAATAAAAATGTATACCAGTTTTATTCAGTTGCAATGCGAAGGCAAAACAATCTTACTTTTCAATTAGAATACGGAGTGCAGTCCAGTCCCTTGAATCGCGATTTTCGGCTCTTATTGGAGCCTTCATCGGAAAGAACGTAGGCACTGTTCTCCATATTTTAACTGATTCGCATCGAGAGGTTCTCCCACCCATTGCGACTGAAGTGATGATAGTAGGTGGCTAGCGCCATCTGGCATTGAAAGACGAAGTAGTTTTCAATCCTAATAGTAAATTATTAATATTGAAAATATTAAAAATATTACTAAAAGATTTTTAAATTGAAAACATATTGGTACACTTTCCTGGTGACACCTCCAAGACTTCTACAATTTGCAAGTCAAATGGATGCTGCAGTGAAGACGAGAGGGAAGGAATTCTACACTATGCAATTCACATCCCCCGTCTGCAGCTGGTAAAGGTCCAACGGAAAAATGCACCTAGTTACTCTACGGAGTAATACGACTATAAAATAAAAATGTATACCATTTTTATTCAGTTGCAATGCGAAGGCAAAACAATCTTACTTTTCAATTAGAATACGGAGTGCAGTCCAGTCCCTTGAATCGCGATTTTCGGCTCTTATTGGAGCCTTCATCGGAAAGAACGTAGGCACTGTTCTCCATATTTTAACTGATTCGCATCGAGAGGTTCTCCCACCCATTGCAACTGAAGTGATGATAGTAGGTGGCTAGCGCCATCTGGCATTGAAAGACGAAGTAGTTTTCAATCCTAATAGTAAATTATTAATATTGAAAATATTAAAAATATTACTAAAAGATTTTTAAATTGAACACTTATTGGTACACTTTCCTGGTGACACCTCCAAGACTTCTACAATTTGCAAGTCAAATGGATGCTGCAGTGACATACATTTTTATTTTATAGTCGTAGTAACTAGGTACATTTTTCCGTTGGAACTTTACCAGCTGCAGACGAGGGATGTGAATTGCATAGTGTAGAATTCCTTCCCTCTCGTCTTCACTGCAGCATCCATTTGACTTGCAAATTGTAGAAGTCTTGGAGGTGTCACCAGGAAAGTGTACCAATAAGTTTTCAATTTAAAAATCTTTTAGTAATATTCTTAATATTTTCAATATTAATAATTTACTATTAGGATTGAAAACTACTTCGTCTTTCAATGCCAGATGGCGCTAGCCACCTACTATCATCACTTCAGTTGCAATGGGTGGGAGAACCTCTTGATGCGAATCAGTTAAAATATGGAGAACAGTGCCTACGTTCTTTCCGATGAAGGCTCCAATAAGAGCCGAAAATCGCGATTCAAGGGACTGGACTGCACTCCGTATTCTAATTGAAAAGTAAGATTGTTTTGCCTTCGCATTGCAACTGAATAAAAATGGTATACATTTTTATTATATATTATATATTATATAATATATAATATATAATATATAATATATAATATATAATATATTATATATTATATATTATATATTATATATTATATATTATATATTATATATTATATATTATATATTATATATTATATATTATATATTATATACTATATATTATATATTATATATTCCAATCCATGGAGAAATAACAGCAATGATACAGATTGCTAGCAGTATTCGATTCATTCAATTATTTTACTTTGGACGATGTTATGTAGACTCCAGGCCCTGACCAAATACCATCAGACTGGCTCAAACTTTTAGACGACGACAATGTCTCAGAACTAACAAATGTTTGTAATTACATACCTATACGCAACTGGATTAATTTTTTAAAATCAAAATTCTGGTAATCCACAAAAACTCCCATGAACAATTTACACCCGACATACAACTAAATGGTATCACCCTTCAGAGTTCCCAATGCTTCATATACCTGGGCAGAGAGCTAAATAGTCAACTAGACCACTCAAAAAAAAATTAGATGAGGCATTGAAATAGCAATGTCTGGTTTCATGAAGATGCGTAAAGTGCTCTGTAACCCCAAGCTATCAGTCACACTAAAATTAACACTTAGTGTTATGTGTAATCTCTATTACTATATGGCTGTGAGATCTGGACATTAAAACAGTATAACATCAACAAATTTAATTCATTCGAAATAAGCTGGACCAGCAGACCAGCAGAACTACGAATAAAGAAATACTGGAAATAATGAACACACGTCCTCATCTGGTTAATACTATCAAAATTAGAAAGACGTCGTATATAGGACACATAATCCGCCATATGGAATTTGAGCAGCTCCAGCAGGGGCCCCTCAAGGCTGACTGGCGCCCGCGTGCGGGACATATTTAACTGCGGATATAAAACTAATAAATATTTTTCAAAGATTTAAACGCAGAATGAAATACTACATTATTACTGAATCCGAAAGTCCCTGAAAACTTCTATAATGTTTATTTTAATAAGTTACAGGTGTGAAAATAAAAGAGAAAATTTAGTGTGATTTTTAACCTGAGAGCAGTCACGCCGTTAGAAAAAATCTAACATTTTTTCCATTTTCGTGATATTTCACGAATTTTTTTGTAAACAATTTTTTTGTAAAATGTATAAAAAAAAATAAAAAAATAAAAGTTTCCCTTGGGGTTCGAACCCGCTTATCAGCGCAGTTAGTACAGTCAAACCTGCCATATCCGGATCAATGTGGCGACAGACCGATCCGGATATGAAAAAATCCGGATATCAAGACCACTACTTCTTTTACAGTCTCTGAAACGTTTTCTCCTTCATACATTCCAGTAATCAACGCCGTCGATACCTTTCGTCGATAGACACGTTTTATAGATTCTATAATACATTATTTCGCCATCTTTTAGTTATTCTTTTAGTGCGTTATTTAACAGCCTTTCTTGGTAGATTTCGGTAGATCCGGACGGCGCAGAACCGTTCGGATATGGGGAGGTCCGGATATGGCAGGTTGTACTGTATTGAAATTCTTAAACTTTTACCCACGGATACCATGTGTCATCATGTGCCAAGATCAACTAACTAAACGGATTAAACTTTTGACGGTTCTGAATTTAACCAAAATATTTTGATTTTGAATTGAAAGAAATATTAAAATACAACAAAACATATAGTAAGAAAACAACATATTAGGTGAATATTGATAGAAATTTTGATGGTTATCAAATTATGTAAATCAAAGCATTACATATTATTTTGGTAGGTTCTTTTTAAATTTTCCAAATAGGTAGGTACCTATGAAATTTTTATTAGGATACTGAAAAATTTACAATTATTACGTACCTGTCGCTTTTAAAAACTATTTAAAAAGTCACTACAATATTATAAACTTGCTTTTTTCTCTGCCATCACAACAATAATAACTAATATACACAACATTAATTTGTTTATCCAAAATCTCCATATTGAACAATTATTGACAGATGATTTTAACACCCAATCAGATCCCGTATAACGTTTATACCATACTGTCGGTGTGCGCATGCGTTCAGTAAAATAAAAATTTACCCTCGGGCCTAAAGAAGTATAACTTCAAAAATAAAACACATTGAAATTTTTGACAGGCGACATTTTGCGCCTTTCCCCTTAAATTTTTTTGTTACATTAATGAAGCACCCTGTATATTAAATTAAAAATATACATTTAAGTAAATAAAAAATAATATTTTGTCATTACAAAGTTTTCAAAAAATTTTTATATAGGGTGTCTGCATAACTAGGAACCATATGGGAAACTGTTTTATTCTTAATTTTACGAGAAAAAGTTATTCTTCATAAAAAGATCTGCATTGTCTAGAACTCAGAATACAACCATCAAATATCAAATTTTAGGCATCCTGTATTAGGTATGTCAAAAAATATGAGTTTCGGTCACGAACAAAGTACGTTTAGTTTTCACAATATTGAAAAGTTATAATGAATAGTTGTTCAGCATTAAAAACTATGTTTCTATAATATGCAATTACATCCTTCTAATTACTCCTTCAATTATAATATTGTGATCTAGAAAGGCACTTTACTCTTGATCGAAACTCATATTTTTTTAAACATATCTCATATAATATAAAATTGATAAAATTTGATAGGATTTGATGGTTGCATTTTAGATTTTAGACCATGCAAAGCTTTTTATAAAGAATTTTTTATCGTACAATAATTGTACTTTTCAACAACGCCCTTTTCGTTTATTAGAAATAATGTGATATGTCTTTTATTATTAATAATTAGCCCTTTTCATTTATTACAAATAATGTGATAACTCTTTTATTATTAATTAATTAATTAATCAATAATGTGATAACTCTTTTATTATTATTAATTAATTAATCATTAATAATAAAAGAGTTATCACATTATTCGTAATAAATAAAAAGGGCGCTGGGTAACCTGTAGTTTGAGAAAAAAAATTTCAATTAAAAGGATGTAATTGCATATTAAAACACAGTGTTTAATTAATTCCAAACAACTTTTCATAATAATAATTTTCGATATTGTGAAATATAAGGTAATACCTACCTACTCTTGATTGAAATTTATATTTTTGATACTAGTATAAGATTGATACAATTTTATATTTGGTTGTATTTTAGTTTTTAGACAATGCAAACCATTTTATGAAGAATAATTTTTTCGTAAAATTAATAATAAAAAAATTTCCCATATGGTTTAAAGTTACGCAGGTATTACTATAATGTCTTAATTTTCTATTTTTCAAAATAAATTGTAAATTGTGAATTTTATTAGAGGAAACTCGATTATATTTAAAATGAATTCTGTTGCTTGTTCTAAAAGGGACAATGTCAAATTTTTGTTCTTTTGTACAGCTCTCTTTTGAATTTAATATTGACCAAACAAAATGCAAAAAATTGAAATTGGCCATTTTACCACCAAGTCACATAATGTGGCTTAATGGTTAAAGGGCCAGAGTCAATTATTTGCATTTTGTTTGGTCAATATTAAATTCAAAAGAAAGCTGTACAAAAAAACAAAAATTTGACATTGGCCCTTTTAGAACCAAGCCACAGCATTATGTATTATTATTACTGCAATAATAGCCGTAACTATTAACTTCAATATAAAATAAAATTTTAAACTTTTCACTGCTCACTGCAAGAAACCACAGGTTCACCAGTAACAGTAAATAATGTTTGTGCTTAATAGACGAGAAGGGAAAAGGTATTATCAAATACATAATCATGATTCATAGAGTATTTGTTTACTTAAGGATAATTATCATAAATTCGAGTAAAAGATTCACTTATACGAGTAAAACTGCTTGATCCAGCAAGTTGTGTTTTTGTACGAGTAAACTGCTAAGTTGCGTTTTATGGGTGTTAATGATTTATGTTTCTACTCGTCAAGGAGTGTGATTTGATGTTTATTTGACTATTTTGAGTGTCACTTTAGTTTACAACATAAAATCGATTGGATGGTATGCCAACCGTAATTAAATCTACTTCAAAGAGAAAATTAGGAAGGAACAACAAAATATATTTTTGACGGAGTAAGTTCAACATTTCAGGACGGGAATAATTATTTTTTCAGTAATATCACAATGTTTGATTTTTGAGATTTCTCTAGCTGTTCATGAAATAATTAAAATTGTATATAAAAAATGATTATCTCATTTAAAATAAATATTTCTTATTTACCAAACCTTCGGTTTGGCGCCCCTTTGGGGTTACGCCCGCGTGCGCTGCACGCGTTGCACGCCCGGTTACGGGGCCCTGAGCTCCAGGTAGTATTAAAAGGCAAGATTGAAGGTAAAAGGGGTATAAGAAGAAAGAAAATATCTTGGCTACGAAACAGCAGAGAGAAATTTGTCATATTGATCGCCAACCTCAATAAAGAAGGCACTTAGGAGGAGGAAGGTGGTTGGAGTTTACATTTTTTATCCAACCTACAAAAAAACCGTAGAAGCATCATCACGTAAGACTTTTGACTAATTAGTCTCATGAGTCACTCTCCAAACTGCTTCTCAAGATAATTCTTAATATAACTAAGCAAAAATGTGAAAAAGCAATGGTAAACAAACAATTCGGTTTAAGGGAACGATTTCCCTTAAAGTACCCCGCACAAACCTTATGGAAATTAGGTCCCAGTGGATTTCGTTCATACTTTGGGAAAATACACTTTGAAGTATCCTGATAAAAAGTTCTCATGGGCACAACTCAATCGTATAAGGGATTTTCAAGATATAGAGGCACAAACTCGGAAAATTATAAGATTTACTGGGTATTCCAATTCCCTGAGTTACTGGTTATCTGGTAACATGTAGAAGTTTGGATCAATGAAAAGTACTAGTAGTCTATGATTTTTTCCTGGCTATCCAATGGCGACCTTTACTTTGACCTTGACCTTCAACGGACGTCAACTTCTAGAGTTTCGAGGGTTTTCGGTATTAAATTGATATAAACGGATTACTCATGGGTGTTTGGGATCGCTAAACACGAATATGCCATCAGAATTGACCTCCGGAGGACGTGGTGGCCAGGGCCACTGCAATGGACGTCATCTTCTAGAGTTTCGATGGTTTTCGGCATTTAATTGATGCAAATGAATTACTGGAGGGTTTTTTGAGGTCGCTAAACACGAATATACCACCAGAACCGACTCCCGGAGCACCTGGTTTCCAAGGTCAATGAAAGGCGCTCCTGGAGTTTCGAGGGTCTTTGGTACTACATTAATGCAAACGGATTAGTTATAGGTTTTTGGGGTGGCTGAACACGAATACGTGATCAGCACAGGCACAGGAGCACCTGGTGCCTAAGACAGGTTATCTTCTGGAGTTTCGGAGGAATCAAATGGATTACTCTTAGGCTTTTAACTCCAGAAGATAACCTGTCTTAGGTACCAGGTGCTCCTGAGTCTGAGCTGATAACGTACTCGTATTCAGCAACCCTAAAAACCTACTCTTTGATACTACATTACAGGTTTTTGGGGTTGCTGAATACGAGTACGTTATCAGCTCAGACTCAGGAGCACCTGGTACCTAAGACAGGTTATCTTCTGGAGTTAAAAGCCTAAGAGTAATCCATTTGATTCCTCCATTTGATTCCTCCGAAACTCCAGAAGATAACCTGTCTTAGGCACCAGGTGCTCCTGTGTCTGTGCTGATCACGTATTCGTGTTCAGCCACCCCAAAAACCTATAACTAATCCGTTTGCATTAATGTAGTACCAAAGACCCTCGAAACTCCAGGATCCCCTTTCATTGACCTTGGAAACCAGGTGCTCCGGGAGTCGGTTCTGGTGGCATATTCGTGTTTAGCGACCTCAAAAAACCCTCCAGTAATTCATTTGCATCAATTAAATGCCGAAAACCCTCGAAACTCTAGAAGATGACGTCCCTTGCAGTGGCCCTGGCCACCACGTCCTCCGGAGTTCAACTCTGACGGCATATTCGTGTTTAGCGATCGCAAAAACCATGAGTAATCTGTTTATATCAATTTAATGCCGAAAACCCTCGAAACTCTAGAAGATGACGTCCGTTGAAGGTCAAGGTCAAAGTAAAGGTCGCCATTGGGTAGCCAGGAAAAAATCCTAGACTACTAGTACTTTTCCTTAATCCAAACTTCTACATGTTGCCAGATAACCAGTAACTCAGGGAATTGGAATACCCAGTAAATCTTATAATTTTCCGAGTTTGTGCCTCTATATCTTGAAAATCCTTCATACGATTGAGTTGTTTCCATGAGAACTTTTTATCAGGATGCTTCAAAGAGTATTTTCCCAAAGTATGAACGAAATCCACTGGGACCTAATTTCCATAAGGTTTGTGCGGGGTACTTTCCCGTAAAATTTGAGAATGTACCTACTCAAAGATGTTGGCAATAAACTATACAAAACGGTCAATTTTATGACGAAATGGTAATATGGTATTAATCCTTATACATTTTATGTAATCCTTAACCAGTGTGATAAAGCAGACTTTTGTCGGATCAAAGTGATACTTGAAATAAGTCTGTGAGTATGACCATAACAAAGCGTTTGCTTTATTTGTCCCAACGCCATCTATGAAATAGGTAGGAAACCTGTAGTTAGGAAGTATGTACATTCTCACGAAATTAATTATTTTTTTATTGATCATTTTTTTCTTTCACTAAAAAAATTAACCTACATTTCTGTCTATTTTATGATTACGTCTCTATCCACACAAAGTTTATGGCTACCACAAAAATCGTAAAATGCCTATTTTGATTTATTTTATTATTCTGTGACATTGATTATTTAATTGCAAACAAAATAAAAAATATAAGTGAGTAGGTTACATACTTCAGACAAAGATGCTGAGCTCACTTCTCTACTGATTTGTCATTTCCAAGGATTTCTCGTTTTTTATATCCATCTCTTCTGCAGGTGTGTTAGAAAATAAATAATTAGGTAGCTATTTTTATTACAGAACCGTATGATATAATTATTCAGTCAATTTATTGGAATTTGTTTACAAAAATGGTTGCATAAGTCTAAAAACGGTAAATGCGCCCATTAAGAGAAGTCGTAAATAAAATATTATTTTATTGCACTATTTAATGCTTTTAATTAATTTAATATGGCAGTAAACACCTTTTTATATTGTAATAATAGGAGAGCATGTGATGCTAAATTTGCAGTTGCTAAAGCGTCATGGGGACCTATTGTGTTGTGAAGATTAGGCCCTAAAGCCAAAAAGAGTTAAGTTTTCCATTTAGTGGGAATTTTCCATTTTTTAATTTAATTTTCATTTCCAAAAATCATTTTTCCGAATATAGCGCCATCAATGCATAATTCGATAAAATGTCTTGATTAATAGTTACCTACTTATTTTTACGTACGGAATCCAAATCTGCAATAAAGAATGGGGGTTCCTATATAAGATTTTAAAGGAACCCCCAACCCCTCTTCCGTGAGGGGTCACGACTGGTATCATTATATAGATTTTTTAAAAATATTGAACACGTATTTTTCAGTACATATTTCGATTTGATGGTAATTTCGCGAAATATTCGCTTTGTTTTGTGAAACTCTGATTCGCCCATTTCCTTATGCCCCGATCAAATCGTCAGATCTTTTAAATATTCATTGTTCTTCATGTCTTACCTTGTCTTAATCTGATGATTTCGAGTTTTTCTAAGGATAGATTTTTTTATGGACTGCCCTCAACGCACGCACGCCCCTTTATCAAGAGTTCATATATACTAGGGGTACATTTACAGGGTACAAGGTTTCTCTCCATTTGATTTTCTGACGCGCTCGAGTAACTGCAAAAATCCCCGCTTTGGCTCCCCTACCATAACATCCTTAAGAATGCATACTGTTCGTAGGTATATAATTTTTTTTCAGTAACATTTTTCGCGATCATTACAAGAAAATTAGAAACGAAACACAAGAAATTGTGAGAAGAAAGAAAAATGATTACTGGGAACGTTTTTCAAAAGAAATGGAATATGATTTTTATGGTCTGCAATAGAAAATATGATGCTTTATAAGAGGTCAAAAGACGGAACACAAAGAAAGGGATACATGATTAAATTGACTATGTCACAGATTAACCCAACATGTTGGGTTAATCTGTGACTATGTAAAAAAGCTCTAACCAGAGGAACAATAAATGTCGCCAGAACCGGAAATACCAGAAATTACCACAAATGAAGAAGTTGATATAAATACAAAGGAAGTTGGACAACAGAAAAGCTGCAGGTAAAGACTGAATACCAAACAAATTACTGAAATATTGCGAAGCAGCAATGATAGAACAACTAAAACATTAATTACCAAAATTACCAGAAGAATGGAGAACAAGCAAACTAATTTATTATTTAAAAAGAAGATAAAAAGCCAAAAAACTACAGAGGTATAATTTTGTTAAATTCTACCCTAAAACTAACAACTAAAATTTTACAAAAACCAATGAATCAGAGGTTAAATTTAGTCTGTTACTCAACTCAGACAACGCAATATTGATATCAAAGATGAAAATAGTCTTCATTTGCAAAGAGTAGTCCACATATTTAACATCAGTATTGAACAAATAATGAATACTTCAGACTACGTCTGAATGCTTCATAGTGGGAAGACATTGACATGAAGACATTGAACACCTACCATTGGAAGGACATAGTGTGAAACAATGCAAATATCTAGGAGCTCTATTTCACAAACTAGGAAATAGTGAAGATGAAATACAAAACAGGATCAATAAAGGTAGATCAATTAAATTTTATGGGACAAAGATATTAGGAAGAAAACAAAGAGAAGAATATATGAAAGTATAATGAAGAGCCTTTTTGAAGAAAAGTCAGGTTTCGAGATTGGAATATGTAACCACTTCTATAATTTACCTATGGTATCAGGATAAATAGTTTTTCCCAATTATAGCGCCATCTATCCACAATTCGAAAAAATGTGTTGAAAAAATTAATTCATTTTTGGTCCATATTTTTCACAGAAACTGTTTGTTTTGTTTGGTAGTAATTGGAGTTGTTCAGCAGAGCTTGCCATAATCATGGTGTCATCTGGATATCGTATGTTGTTAATAGATCTTATGTTAATTATTATTCCTACACTTTTATTTTTATTTTTTTATTTTTATTTTTATTTGAGATAGTAATGCTTCTTCAAAAATGACTTCATTACATACATTAAATGTAAATAGATGATAGATGAATGGGAAATAAATAAATGTGTATAAATTAAGTTTTATTGTAAATTGTGAGTTTAATAAATTAAATAAAAACTACATAAATTAAGTGACTAAAATTCATTATTAATTAGAAAAAATAATTCACTTTAAAAAACATGTACCAAAATATATTTATGCATATGCTTATTTTTTTCTAGATCCTGCGTAATCACGTAATGGTTCGAGTAGGAGGTGGATGGGACACTCTATCTCATTACTTAGACAAGCACGATCCATGTAGGTGTCGAACACAACACAGGACGACACAAGGGGCGAAATTGGTCAATAAACCTGGAGCAGCCGATCTACATGGTTCTCACGTTTACTATGAAAGGTAAAGTATAAGTCTTCTTCTTACAAATTTTGTTCTAAGTAGTCAGTGAGTGACAAACTATATTAACTCCAGAAACAGACGAACCACTCTGTAGCAGTACCCTGTGACGCCACAAAGTAGTTACCCGTAAATTCTTATGTAAATTAAACGTGCCCCTCCAGACTACCAGACGAGCGACACAGTGGCCAGCCACTGGTAACTGATGGTAATAGTCCAAGAGGCAGCGCTGAAAAATCTCTTTGAAATAACTAAAGCTAGATTTTTCATAGTTGATTACTGTGATTGTGTAGAGAAACATACTGCGGTCGGTCAAGCGAAACGTAGAACAGGGGTTACTGAGAGGGTATCAAAGTTGCTTTCCTACGAAGGTAATTAAATCCATGTACTAAGGCCAGTGCCGGATTTCGGGTACTTGCGGCCCTAGGCCAAATTACCCGGAGCGGCCCCCCATAACTTCACGATTATGTAATTAACTTTCCGATGCCCAACCTATTTTTGTTACACGGATGACCAACGGGGGTAAAAAATGACCCCAGGTTAAAAATGACCAATGACCTAGAATGAATGTTTTCAGCATTTAAATCTTCATCTAACAATACACCCTCGTTTTCTGATACTATTTCATCTTCTATATCATCATAAAAATCGCTAGCAGTAACAATTTCCTGTAACTCAGCCTCAGTAAGATATTTGCGGGCCATATCTTATAAGTATACAAAATACTAAGAAACTATAATAATATACGCCAGGAAATAATAATAATGACTAACTGTAGCAGACAGGAATGTCATAATTCGTGATTCGTACATAACAGGCACCACATACTAAAAATAGATTTTGATAATGCGCAGTGTAAAACTACTTGGAATTCCACATAATAGACGGTATTTTACTAAACATCAACTTCAGAATATATTTTTTATTCGTAAAATATAGGGAAGTTTTTTTATTTCAAAATATGAGGATATCTAGAATGATATTAAAGTCAAATAAAAAAATAATTAATAAAAAATTGAAAATACTTTTGAATTTATTAAAGAAAACGCTGGGGTCAAAATTTACCCCTCTTGGTCATCCGAAAGTTAAAGCATAAAGCACATAATATAGGTAATAAATAACTCATTTTAATTTTACTTTTTAAAATTGGTACAACATTGGAACTACAAAAAGTACATTGGTAAATCACATTGAACATTTTGACAGGCGACATTTTGCGCCTCTGCCTTAATTGTTAAAATTAAATAGCATTTGTTTCATCCGGGGGAAAAGTAGATGCAGGTGACAGCAAAAGACTAAAAAAAGCCGAGTTGAAAAGACATTATAAGTAAAAGAACAAGCAAAATAATATGAATATATTATAACAGTAAAAGGCTATGGTACTGAAAAATAAAAATATTAATAATACCAGAAATAAACTTTTATATCGTTAAATTGTCACATTATTCCCTTATACTGAAAAATGTCAATGTCATGTTCTTAATTTGTAATAAAGTTGGATTAGAGATTAACATTGACACTCAGTTTTTTACAAAACGCTGGGGCCCCCTTTTGCTTGCGGCCCTAGGCCGCGGCCTAGTCGGCCTAGTGGTAAAACCGGCACTGACTAAGGCTGAAAATCAGTACACACATTCTAAATTAAATATAAATAAAAGGTATTATAGTCGGTCAGCTGTATGACGGGACAGAGTCGGTCGGTCGGCCCCAGTGAATGTACAGTGTTATTCACTATATTTTGACCCCCTTGTAAACTGATTTATTCACAGAATTAAAAAAAAATGTAAAATACAAAAGTTATTCAATTTTTAAATTATGATTTTTTGAAATATATATCGTACTAGTGACGTCATCCATTTGGGGGTGATGAACTAATCTACTATTTTTTAAATAGGAATAGGGGTCGAGTGCTAACTCATTTGAAAGGTTATTGAATCCCCTATTCAGTAATATAAACATTAATATGATTAATTATACAGGGTGTCCAAAAATTTTTTTTAATTAAATTAATTGTTTAATTAATAATTCAAAAATTTTTTGGACACCCTGTATAAATAATGATCTTAATGTTTATAGTACTGTATAGAGAATTGAATAACCTTTCAAACGAGCTAGCACACGACCCCTATTCTCATTTAAAAAAATAGTCGATTACGTCATCACGCCCAGATGGATGACGTCACTAGTACGATATATATGTCAGAAAATCATAATTAAAAAATCGAATAACTTTTGTATTTTACATTTTTTTCTAATTCTGTAAATAAAGCAGTTTACAAGGGGGTCAAAATATAGTGAATAACCCTGTAAATTCATTGGGACCGACCGACCGGCTCTGTCCCGTCATACAGCTGACCGACTATAATAACTTTTATTTATATTCAATTTAGAATTTGTGTACTGATTTTCAGCCTTAGTAAATAGATTTAATTACCTTCGTAGGAAAACAACTTTGATACCCTCTCAGTAACCCCTGTTCTACGTTTCGCTTGACCGACCGCAGTATGTTTCTCTACACAATCACAGTAATCAACTGTGAAAAATTTAGCTTTGGTAAATTCAAAGAGATTTTTCAGCGCTACCTCTCAGTCTATAACTGATCAATGTGATGTTTAGAAACATAACTATCATAACTAGAACGTCAGTTGAGCGATTACAATTATTGCTTCCAAGACTAACCTAACCAAAGATGCGTTTCAATAAAATTGAACAAGTGTATACAGGGCGTAAGAAAAAGGCAGGTCATAAATTAAATCACATATTCTGGAATCAAAAATAGTTCAATAATTGAACCTAACTTACTTTAGTACAAATGTACACATAAAAAAGTTACAGCCTTTCGAAATTACAAAATTAAAATCGATTTTTTCCAATATATCGAAAACTATTAGAGATTTTTTATTGAGAATGGACATGTGGCATTCTTATGGCAGGAACATCTTAAAAAAATAAAAGTGAAATTTGTGCACCCTATAAAAATTTTATGGAGATTACTAGGTACCCTTAACCCCCCCCCCTCCAAATATTTTTGTGCGTTCCAATTACACTATTATAGCGGTATCATTAGTTAAACACAATATTTTTAAAACCTTTTTGCCTCCTAGTACTTTTTCGACAAGTCAGTTTTTACCGAGATATTTTGAACATTTTTAAAATCCAGCAGATATTTTTAAATTTAAATGATTAAAGTAAGATTAGAATATAGAACAAGAATAAAAAAACCGCTAAAGGCCTTAAAAATGAGTGGCGCATACAATATTCCAGCTACAAAAGATCTGATATGAATATTACGTGGCCTGAAAATCTATTTTCATTTTGATGCAAAATAAAATTTTAGTTTTATTTTAAACGATTTTTCCATAATATTTGCTTTTGAAGTAAACGCGCCACAAAAGAGTAACTTTGATACAGTTTGAATTTTGAAACTCTTCTGTGACGCGTTTGAAATAAAACTAAAATTTTATTTTACATCAAAATGAAAATACCTTTTCGTGCCACGTAATATTCATATCAGATCTTTTGTAGCTGGAATATTGTATGCGCCATTCATTTTTACGGCATTTAGCGGTTTTTTATTCTTGTATCAGGAGTTTTTCAAAGTTGGAACATGAAGTAAAAACCACTTCTATGTAAAAGGTATATTTACTAAAAAATTTTAGAATCCCAATGGATTCAATAAAATGAGTTCATCAGAACGTTTTCAAACCTATCGGTCCATCATCAGTGAATTTGAATACTTGCAAAATAGCCCCAGAACCAAACAATGGTTGTGATTATAAATAAATCTACATTATGTTGAAATAAATTTAAAATGGCTAAACGCCGATGTTCAGGGATTAAACCTCTGGGAACATGGTGAAACTCTACCCGAGGACCCAATCAACCATCTTCGGTCAACGATGACTACTAAGTGATTCGGTCAACGATGACTACTTCGGTCAACTCACTTAGTAGTCATCGTTGACCGAAGATGGTTGATTGGGTCCTCGGGTAGAGTTTCACCATGTTCCCAGAGGTTTAATCCCTGAACATCGGCGTTTAGCCATTTTAAATTTATTTCAACATAATGTAGATTTATTTATAATCACAACCATTGTTTGGTTCTGGGGCTATTTTGCAAGTATTCAAATTCACTGATGATGGACCGATAGGTTTGAAAACGTTCTGATGAACTCATTTTATTGAATCCATTGGGATTCTAAAAAATTTTAGTAAATATACCTTTTACATAGAAGTGGTTTTTACTTCATGTTCCAGTTTGTTTAACTATAAGGTATACAGCCAATCCAGGGAACTACCCCCTTTTTAATTTTTCAAAGTTATTTATAAATTAAATATATGAAGTTGAATGCATGTTTCTCGATTACACGTTAAGCTTTATAAATGGTCGCCTTTGTCGCATTACCTCCCAAATGATCTAGTGTCCATCGAATTTACACTAGATTATTTTCTATTCGAAATAGATTGAAAAAAAAATATTGGGATGGCCGGTTAATGAACTCGGATTGCCCGTTGTCAGATCAAATTTAGCATCGTAACCACTACAACTAGATAAACCATTTCGGGAATAATCGTTAATTGTATTATACTTTTGTAGCTTAATAACTTCTAAATGGCTTAACCGATTTTGATCACTAAACATGAGTTTGAAACGTATTGGCAGGTATAATCTGATGCATCTAAGGTCAAGTATGATAACTGAAACTATTACAGGAATTATTGAGCTTGAAAAACCGTTTTTCCCATAGAAAATAGATTTGATCATACTTATGAAGCCTATAACTTAAAAATTCGAATTTTCCGGGATATGAGGTATACACCGTCAGATTCGTCTAGAGTCCTTCTACAAACGCTCAGTTATTGGCGCAATTCGTAGGTTGAAATTTTGAGTAATTGTCAAAAAACCAAAATTTTCAAAGTTTAGTTTTTCAGTTTTTCGGCGATACTGAGTCGTGTGGTGTATGTCTGATCCTGACGGCTTACACACCATTTGAAACTTAACTCAACACTATTGATTTGGTGTATTTGCGGTTCTCCTGTTTCTTCTTGAACCGAAGATGTATACCCCCAAAAAATATGCCGTTTTGTACGTACCAAGTCCTATAGCTGGCTGATGGGTGGTCAAAAGTCACAAACTATACCGGTTCTGAATCGGCCCTGACCCCATCTTCCAACACAGAAAAAAAATTCAGATCGGTTTAACTTTTCCAGTCACATACGTACATATGTACATACATATCCACAAACATTTTCCCTTTTTTTAATAGAAATTGAGTTATATTTCTGAGCTCGGTAACTTTTGAATGGTATAACCGATTTTCGAAATTAGACATGCGTTGGAAAGGTAATGATCAGTACTATTAGAAGCCGCAAAGGTGGTACTTAAATTTTCGAATTTTTTGGGAGTTTTTGGACCCCCTTGGACACCCTTGGACCAAAATGGATGGTTGACATATAAATGGGTGAGTCTTTTCCTGAACTTTAAGATGGGAGTTGGCACAATTTTCAATTCCGTCAGATTTATAAAATCTAAAATTTCGTGTATATATAGTGTCGCATGTAGGGGGGTGTGGGCGTGCGCCACTCGCGAGAACTGCCGTTCTCTGGTAATATTATTTTCATAATGTCTATTATTACCAGGTCTCTTACCTAACCATGTCAAATTATGTGTTGGATTTTACAAATGTTCAAAATATCTCGACAAATACTGGCTTATCGAAAAACTACCAAGAGAAAAAAAGGTTTTTCCCGTCGAAGCCAAAAATTGACCAACAGAAATAATCTATAATCATTTGTTAACCAATCTTATAATAATTTTAGATCAGCTGCTTCAGTTGCAGACGCAGGTGGAAATTCTTACGGATCCAGTGGTCCACATTCTCTAGGTCCTCCAATGAACTCTCTGAACCGTTCAAGATCTCGCTCGCCTAAACGGTCCCTCAGTCCCAATCTTTCTACAAGACGATCTCTGGTTCCACCACCGACAAGATCTAGGAGTCCTACGCCGAATTACACTTCAAACCTTAATACCAAGCTGTCCAGCAATAGGAGTCCACAGCATAAACATTATGGTCCACAGTCGTTGCCGATTATGACTAATCACAAATCGAAGAATATCGTCAGTAGCATGCAAATTCCAGTAGATACTAAGGTAAGGAATAAAAATACAGACATACATACAGTACACACTGATCACCAGTCTATTAAGTTTTTAATTTGTCTCTTTTTTCCTAAAGTTCTCCTCCTCTATATTTTATCCTTCATAAGGATGTGGTGATGTCATGTGATTTATTTGACTATTTCTGTCCTTGATGACCATCGTAGTTTGGAGATCTTCCTCTAGATCTTTTGCCCTCTATATTGCCTTCAACTATCATTTGTTCCATGGCTGCTCTTCCTCTAGTTATATATGTCCAAAATGTCTCAGTATATTTTGGTTGATAGTTGTGGTGAGTCTATGAATTATTTGTGCCACGTGTGGTCCATTGTATGCGCAATATTCTGCGGTAGACCCACATTTCAAATGCAATTTTTGACGCTTCGAATATGTTTTTTTGATGGTCCAAGTTTCTGAAACGTAGGTGGCGATAGGAAATATTAATGCTCGAGCAAGTCGTAATTTTGTGTTTTTTGTAGTGTCAGTGTTCTTCCTTATTTTTGTAAGTTTGGCTGTTGCTGAACTGGCCATTGTGATGCCTCTACGGATCTCGTCTTCGCATCTACACAGTGAGAACAGAGCCTAAGTAATTAAATTGTCTAACCACTTCGTAACCTGTTAAGTTTCTTATATCTGCTTGGTTGTTTCTGATTCTATCGATGATGATTACTTTGGTTTTCTGTTTATTTATTTTCTGTATTTTCAAACCATATTCCATACTCACCATGCCTAGCTTATTAGTCATAATGTGTTCCAGTTCTTCTGGTGAAGACCTCAATATAAAAGTGTCATCAGCGTAACGTGGGTTTTTGATTGTTTTCTTCCTATAGTTACTCCAACTTGCCGTTCTTCAAAACCTTGACGTATAATGTTTTCAGTATATATATTGAATAGAATGGGGAATGTTATACATCCCTGCTGAACTCCAGATTTTAATTTGAAGTTTTTCAACCCAGATCAGACTGATCGGAAACTTTAGTTACGCGACGTTGTCAGATCAATCTAATCCGAAAAGGTTTTTCGGTTTTTTATTTGCCTGTTTCACAGTAAAATTTCTTTCTGCTTCCTCATGAATAAATTTTAAAACATTGTGTATAAGTTCACGGGAGTGTGCACATAAATGTATTCTAAATAAACAGAGCTATTCGACCGATTTTTCCGGAAATGTCGCAAAACCACTGATGTAAACTCCCTCTCCTTGATTTGCCACCTGAGTGACCTTCGCGGATTCAGATATTTTTGTACAATTGTCCTTGTCAAATATCATCTTTTTTAAATTCTGTCAGTAAAAGTATTATTATTATTAACTTTTAAAATATTAAAATTGTTTTTTTAGGTTCTTAAATCAGAAGTCAGTTTACACGTAAACGATACAGATCATAGTGATACTACATCTGAAGTGTCAGACGAAGGTTATCGAAGCTTAGGTTTAACTCATGATAGAACCAAACAAAGGTCGTCTGTGTACAGTCAAAACTCTACAGAGGATGCTGAAGAAAACGGTGAGTTAACACTTTTTCTCAAGTCATAATATTGTAGCTATGATAAGTATCATAACATCATGTAAAATCCTTCATCAGTTCAAAAATACATAGTATATTGTGCAACAAGTGCAGAAAGGTACCTACTAATTTCTCACGAGTTTGAAAAGTTGCGGTACGAGCGCAAGCGAATGCCGCAATTCAAACGAGTGAGAAATTACCTTTCTACACGTGTTACACACTATATTTTTTCTACAACCACAGTTTTTGCTAAAAATAAAAATCACAATTTCCAATCGAAGAATAATAAATTATAAATTTTAAATTGTATTTAATTAATTCTAATCAATTTAAATTCCTTATACCTAAACAAATTACACAGAAATCAGTTAAAAAATTAATGCACTGCCTTAATTGCAGTTATGCTATTAAGACACTGTAAATTTGGATTTCTGAAAATTTAAAATTTAAAATTCACTTAGTATTCACGTAATCAGCAAGTAACGAGATAAACCATTATATTTATGCAGTCACGGATTTCCACCATACTTCATTCGACGTATCTTGCTGAGGTTTCTAAATGCTTATTGGTTAATTGATAATTGTAAAATGTTTATTAAGAATAAAATTGTAAAATAAAATAGTTGTAACATCCGTAATTTAATTTCTATTCGATAAATAAGTATAACTGCCCTACAGGTTATATACTTATTTGTCTACATTTTAACCACAGATGTAAACAGAATATACCTATATAACGTTACTCAGAATAAGGTAGACATTTCTAGAATACCAAATTTAATGTAAAGTTCAAAAGTAACGTGTTAAAGTAGCGAAGTTTTCCAGATTTCTCGGACATGAGATGTAGTTAAATCGGTTCTTTTTTTGAAAAGTATTATCAAATATAATATCTTAAATAAAACCATTTCATCAAAACATGTTATAATTATATTTATGATTTTTTTGTGGAATGTAATGGTACCGTGCAGAAAAGAACTTATTCTATGGATGCTATACAAAGTGCAACTTCTTTTACTACTTAAATAAAATACATGCAAAACGAACAGTTTTTCACGCAGTGATAAAAGTCGGCTATTGCAGTGAGAAATATTTTTTCTCACGAGTTCTCCTCATAGATATAATAAAACGTAGATTAGGCAAGGTCCGAAAAATGTAACGGGGAGCAGTTCGGGTTGGTGGTCTATCTATCTCTCTCTGCCGGCGCTTAGCTTTCTCTCTCTAGCATATGATGGCCGCTGCCTCTGTGTCTGTGTTGTTCCATTACTTCCACCTCTTGGTAGATACGCTCACACTCGTACGACCGACAAAGATAGCTAGACCACTGTACTTGATACTGGCGTTACACCTCGTTGCATTAAGTGGCATATCCCTAGTCTGGTCTATTGTTAACATGTCTCTTGTTCTCGTATGGTTTTCCATACATATGATCGCCGTTTCCATGGTAACATGTACAATACAAGCACAATTAATGTTATCAAACAAATTGTGTTGAAGCAAAACTTACCAGGAATTACCTTTCAAAACTGATCAAAAATAACTGTTAATTAGAATTTTAAATAAATAACGTATATAAATTTTAAGAATATCAATACCTAGGTGTATATGTATTTTATTTCAATTTATGCATATAATATACCTAATAGCACCTAAATCATTTAATTTTGAAGTTTGAATTCTTGACAAAACCGCATCCATAGAAAAAGTACAGTGTAAAATACATGAGAAAATGACATATTTCTCCCTCGCTTGATTGCAGCACTCGCCTCGTGCCCATAGATATATTAATAATAGATCAGGCTAGTTATAGGCCGATAAATGCATCGAGGTGTAACGCCAATATCAAGTACAGTATCTTTGTCTGTCGTACGAGTGTGAGCGTATCTACCAGGAGGTGGGAGAATGGAACGACACAGACACAGAGGTAGCGGCCATCATATTCTAGAGAGAGAAAGCTAAGTGCTGGTAGAGAGAGATAGATAGACCACCGACCCGAACTGCTCCGCGTTACGCTATTTTTCGTACCTTGCGTAATCTACGTATTATTATATCTATGGGTGTAACGTCAATGTCAAGTACGGTGGTCTAGCTATCTTTGTCTGTCGTACGGGTGCTAGCGTATCTACCAAGAGATGGGAGTAATAGAACGACATAGACACAGAGGCAGCGGCCATCATATGCTAGAGAGAGAAAGCTAAGCGCCGGTAGAGAGAGATAGATAGACCACCGACCCAAACTGCTCCGCGTGACGCTATTTTTCGGACTTAATCTACGTGTTATTATATATATTATGTTCGTGCCTCGGCTCGTGCCAACAAACTTCTGCGCTCGTGAGAAATATGTCTTTTTCTCACTTGTTGTACAATATAATATTCCGGCACAGAAACGTCACTTTTCTGCACACTAATGGCATATATCTTATACTGTGAGAAAATATCAAGTTTGTTAACATAAAACTGTGCAGAAAAGTGCATTTTGAATAGTGGTCGTAGAAAAAAAAAATAGATATGTAATGCCAAAATGAAGAGTAGGAAAAAAGCGGACTTAAGGGAACTTTAACTGTCTTTTAAAAAATCCATTTTTGCTTTTTTTTACTTAAAAACATGTCTTATTATCATGGAAATACTGTCCTTTTTTTTCTTTGATATATATTTTAAATTATGTTCTGTTGTGATTTATAGCATTTTTTCATATTTAAAATTTTATGCAAGTTCTCTACTATGCATAAGTCTACACCGGTATTTAGGCGTCAACGCTCTTCCGGTAGGGATCTATGGGGAGTATCACTGAGCCACAAGCCCTCATCCCTTGCCATACTGCTCCCTCATAGGCCGATCAGACGCCCACATATTCCAGTCTAAGCTTCAGATTCATATTAGAATTTTGTACTGACGCGTTAGCCTTTTTGTTTTTTGTTCACCGGGTTGGAGATTGAACTCACATTCATCACAGCGAAGTGAAGTGCGGCCAACCGCTCGTCTCGCTGAGCTATCCGATCGACAGTCTATGCACTATAATTATTGTAAACCTGGTATACGTACTGTACCGGGTGTCCCAATAAGAATGGCTCTCGGCCATATCTCAGGAACCGTTTATAATACAGCTCTTAGAAAAAAATATTTATAACAAAAGTTGCCTCGGGAAAAGCCTGGAAATTATTTTCATAATTGTAGGTCCACCGCT
This sequence comes from Diabrotica virgifera virgifera, assembly GCF_917563875.1. NCBI lineage: Eukaryota > Metazoa > Arthropoda > Insecta > Coleoptera > Chrysomelidae > Diabrotica > Diabrotica virgifera. The sequence continues at coordinate 191,243,457 of NC_065445.1, forward strand.
AGAGGGCGTAATTGAATATCAAAAATTAAAATATCAAAATTTTACAAAATTTACCTAATGAAAGGGCACTGTAAATCCGGTCATCGTATTCTTCATAGAATTCTGCGCATATTTGATTTCTGCGCAAGTTTAAGTCTACCTTTGCAAATAAGAGGTGGGGTGAGTGGGGACCTTTTTATGAAAAAATGGCTGTGAGTCCGATTCTGCTAAATCGAATTTTGCATACTTGGTCTTGTTGAAAACAGCTCTGTTTCGTCAATGAAAGACTCTTATTTTCGAAATAGCCCAATGAATATTATGCCAGCTCGTAGGCGTTACTTAATTATTTTCGGAAATATAGTTTTCTTTGGAGAATATTAAATACAAGTATACATTTTTAATCCTGTATTACAAAATTAGACCAAATTAGCAACATAATACTGAAAACCGCATATCGATACCTTTTTTCTATCTCGAGATATCTTAAGAAACGTGTACATTAAAAAAAACTGTTAATGCCACCGGTAAACGAAGTTAAGGAAAAGTAGTGTGCTATGGAAAAAACAAAGCAACATTTTCCAGATGTAAACGTATATAATTAATTAAAACAACACTAAGACAAATAACACTATACAATATAACAAAGAAATAAAAGCAACTACTTACTTAGTGACGACCTAAATGTTCAAATTGTTGCCCATCATTTTCGGTGCAAGCATTTACGCTTTCAAGAGTAGATTAAACAGCAGTCTCAATCTCTGCTCTCGCAATGCTTTGAATGGCGTATTGTATTCTCTAGATCAGAGGTTCTCAATCTGTGGTACATGTACCACTGATGGTACATAGGTATCAATATTGGCGGTGGTACACAAAACACAGAAAAAATTAAAATAGTAGTACTTAATAAGTATTGATAATACAATTTAAAAATATAGGTGGTACCAAAAATAATAAAAATAACTGTAGGTGGTACATCACTCAAAAAAGTTGAGAACCGCTGCTCTAGATCATGTTTTCTCGAGTAGTGGGCCTAGCGGCAAAAACAAGGTCTTTAATCCGTCCCCATAAATAAAAGTCTAAAATAGTTAAATCTGTTGCTGTTCAATCTACTCTTGAAAGAGTAAATGTTTGCATCGAAAATGATGGGCAACAATTTGAACATTTAGGCCGTCACTAAGTAAGTAGTTGCTTTTATTTCTTTGTTATATTTTATAGTACTGTTTGTCTTCTATCTAATCAGCCCTAAACATCCATCCTTGGATATAGGCCTCCTCTTCCTTCTTCCATGCCTCTCTATCTTGGGCAATTTGCATCCATTTTGACCCAGTGTGTTTCTTCAGGTCATCTGACCATCGCATCTGTGGCCTGTGACTGTTTGTCTTATGGTGTTTTAATGAATTATATACGTTTACATCTGCAAAATCTTTATCTGTTTTTTCCATAGCACACTACTTTTCCGTAACTTCGTTTACCGGTGACAGTTATGTTTAAAATTTACACCTTTCTTAACCCTAGAAGGACCAAGGAGGGTTAAAAAGTATCCACAACATTGCATTACATCCGATTTTCTAAATACCTTTGTTCTTAAAAATCTCAAATAATTAGTAGTTGTCGGCGTACTACTGCCCTATTATATGGCATAATTAAAATTTCTATGATTTAATTCATTTCCTCATACTTTATAAAAACTTGACAGGGGACTATAAATAATCGCCTTGAATATCTTCAACACCATCTCAAAATGGAAAGGGACGATATCATTCATGTGTCAAATTAGCAAAATTTAAAAGAAAAAGGCCAATAAGTGGGCAAAAACAACCATAGTTTGTTCAAAATGCAAGTATGTATGTGGTAAGCACAGCAATAATCAAAAATGTTTCTGTATCCTACGATGATGACAATTCCACTGAAGCCGAAGACTCGAGGTAAATTATAAATTCGTGTCTTTTAAATGTTCCATTAACGTATAGGAATAATATAAAAGTGTTATTTTTAAATTAGTTTAAATTAATAAAGAAACGCATTTTTGATTAATTTATGTGTGGTACATTTATTGAGCCTCCTTGGTCCTCACTGTTTCTAATAAAAGGTTGGTCCTGCGAGGGTTAAGATATCTCAAGATAGAAAAAGGTATCAACATGCGGTTTTCACTATTCTGTTGGTAATTTGGTCTAATTTTGTAATACAGGATTAAAAATGCATACTTATATTTAATATTTTCCAAAGAAAACTAGATTTCTGAAAATAATTAAATAACGCCTCCTAGCTGGCATATTACTTATTAGGCTATTGCGAAAATAAGACACTTACATTGACGAAAAAGAGCTGTTTTCAGCAAGACCAAGTATGCTAAATTTGATTTAGCAGAACCGCACTTACAGCCATTTTTTCTTAAGAAGGTTCCCACTCATCCCCATCTCTTATTTGCAAAGGTAGACTTAAACTTGTGAAATCAAACATGCGCAGAATTTTATGAATAATACGATGATGGAATTTCCAGTGCCCTTTCATTAAGCAAATTTTGTAAAATTTTGATTTTTTAATTTTTGATATTCAATTACGCCCTCTAGCGGTGGACCTAAAATTATGAAAATAATTTCCAGGCTTTTTCCGAGACAACTTTTGTTATAAATATTTTTTTCTCAAAGCTGTACTATAATAAACGGTTCCTGAGATATGGCCGAGGGCCCTTCTTATTGGGATACCCAGAACAATATAAGTTGATGTCTGACCACAATACACGTATGTGCACACTTTAATTATCATCTATTTATTATTTTCTAGAGCATCAAGTTTATGTAGACGACGACCTCAACGAGTTTGGCCTCAGAAGAACCCAATTTTCTCAACGGATTTACGAAAACGATACCAAAACCATCCTAGAAAAGACCCGCCACGCAATAGATAAATTGTCAGAATCGTCCAGTTCATCTCCAGAAACCACAACTAACGAAACCCTTAGTCCTAAAAAGAAAGAACGATCTTTCTCCTCAACGAAGGAGGGCTTGCAAGCCCGAAGAAAGTCATACATTAGAAGCAATAGCTCGGAAGCGAATATCGACGTCCAAAAGAGCCCAAAGAGAACTCCGTCGCAACCCAAGAAAGCTGATTCCAAAATTAGTACCTGGAGTGGAAGACCTAAGGCTTCTAGAGCTAGCATTAGCCAAGATACGTTCCAACCTTTCGCCAGAAACTCAACAGGTAATTTTTTTAATTTGCACAAAAAACTACAATGTAAGTCGGAAGTACACATCTTATGGAAAATATAATCTCACTCAAATGAAATAAAATTTAGATGAATATGTTGGTCTCGGAAATTACAATCATTTTATATCATTGCGCCAACCCTGAATTTTAATTAATAACGGCATAAATTGTAATTAAAGTTTATCGAAATCACATTTCTGAAGTCCATAAAACGGTCATCCAAGAATATTATTAGTCTAACATATATGTTATTGAAAATAATAAGAAAAGATAAAAGTAACCCTCTGTCTTACCCTTATTCTAATCCCTCAGAATGATTTATAGAGTACCGAATTACAATTTTTTTCTCTTTGACACACGTAAAATCCCATTTGATTTTAGATTTATTTATATCAATTTACGGTATCTAAACGGTAGAGTCGGAAACAACAACAGCGGAATAGAGGAGTGCATGGGAAAAGAAGGAGAAGAAATACTAAACAGAAATGGTGAAAGAATAATAGAAATATGTATGGAGAACAAGCTAGTTATAACAAATACAAAATTTAAACATAAAGAAGTACACAATACACGAGAGTACAAGACAGCAGAAACGAAAAATCAATCTTAGATTACTTTTTGGTAAGCAGCAACAAATGGAAAAGAGTACAGGATACGAAAGTGAAAAGAGGCTCAGAGATTGGACCACCATCTAGTAATAATGAGAATTAGAACAACAGAAGAAAAAGAAGAAAAGAGAAGAAAGGTAGTAAACGAAAAAATAAAAAGTTATAAATTAAAAGAGGAAAGATATAAGAAGAAATTCTAAGAAAAATTAGATAATACTCTGAAAGGTAGGGCAAAAAATACAAATATAGAAGAAAAATGGGAATATCTAAAAACCAGCATAATCAAAGCAGCTGAGGAAACTTGTGGGAAAACAAAAATAGCCAATACCAACATGAGGAGAACGGAATGGTGGACGGAAGAAATACGAAAGAAAATAAAGAACAAAAAAGAAAAATGGAAGAGATACCTAAGTACAAAACACCCGGAAGATTACGAGACATATAAAGAAAAAAGGAAAGAGATTCAAATAGCGGTGAAAGCAGGAAAGGAAAGGTCATGGGAGAGATTTGGACAAAAAATGACAAAAAATTATAGGGAAACCCAAAGACTCTTCTACGGCGCATTAAAACAACTCAGACAAAAGAAAGAGCACACGATGCCGAATATAAAAGACAAGAATGGAAACGTACTAACAGAAGAAAAACAAATAATGGAAAGATGGAGAGAACATTTCAAAGAGCTAACTCATGCAGACACGGACAACATAAGGGAGATACAAGAAAGGAATGAAGAACAACAAGTGGAATCCATAACAAGAGAGGAATTAGAGAAAGCAATAGAAAGAGTAAAATTGGGCAAAGCACCAGGCAAGGATCATATTACCCCGGAAATGATAAAATTCATGGGACAGAAGGAATGGATAGCATGAAAGAACTAATGAATGATATCATAAATAGAGCAGAATTACCAAAGGACTGGAAGAAAGACATTATACTACCAATACACAAAAAAGGAGACAAGAGAAACTGTAATAATTACCGAGGTATCACCATATCAAGTATCCCTGGAAAGGTATTCGCAAGAATAATAGAGACAAGAATAAAAACCCAAATAGAAACAACTATGGAAGACACACAGTGTGGATTCAGGAAGGACAGAAGCACGCAAGACCTAATATTCACACTAAGACAAGTAAGTGAGAAGGTAATCAAGAAGAATAGAGAGATACATATGTGCTTCATTGACCTGGAAAAGGCGTTTGACAGAATCCGAAGAAAGGGCGTATGGAAGACACTAAAAGAAAGGGAAGTCGACAGACACATAATAGAAGTAATAAAGGATATGTACAAAAATAATACAAATACAATAATAACCAATAACGAGGAATCCAGAGAATTTACTACAAGTCAAGGCGTCAAACAGGGATGCGTGCTGAGTCCACTGCCATTCTCAGTGGTACTGGATGAAGCGATAAAGAAAGCCAAGAGAAGAATGAGAAAACTAACATTAGGATACTGGCAAATGAAACGGACTCAACTATCGGAGCTACTATTCGCAGACGACATGGTATTGATATCAGAAAACAGAGAAGACCTACAGAACAATCTTGAAATCCTAGAAGAAGAACTATTAAACATAAATATGAAAATTAATACAGAGAAAACAAAAACAATGATAATTTCAAATACGAAGAAGACACACGCAATATAATTAGACGGGAAACAACTAGAGCAAGTGGAATATTTTAAATACCTAGGAGTAATAAATAATCGAAGCAAATGGTAAACAAGACATGGAAATAAACGAGAGAATGGGACGAACAGGAAGCTTATTTAACGCTATGAAAACAACATTTTTGGGGAAAAAAGAGATACCGGAGAAAGTAAAAACGGCAGTCGTTAAATCAGTAGTTAGACCAACAATCATGTATAGCAGCGAGACATGGACATTGACGGGGAGACAAAAATCCAGAGTCAATGCTATGGAAATGAGGTTCCTGAGGAAAATAGCAAACAGAAAGAGGACAGACAAAATACGAAACGAAACAATTAGACAAAACCTAAAACTGGAACCAATCAATGAAAAAATAGTGGAGGGACAACTTAGATGGTTCGGGCACGTGTGTAGAATGTCGAACGAGAGGCTTACAAAACGAGTGTTCGAAACGAGAGTGCAGGGGAAAAACAAAAGAGGAAGACCAAGAGTTATGTGGGTAGATGAAATCAGGAAAGAAGTCGAGAAGAAGGGATTGACATTGGAAAGTGCAAGAAACCTAAGGCAAGATCGGAAAGCATGGAGACTACAATGCCAAACTCAACTCCACCAGCCTTACACCTACTAAGACTAGACTAGACTAAGTAAGTAAGTAAGTATATCAATTTACTCCGTTATTATTTAAAATTCATAGTTGGCGCAATGATATGAAATTATTAAACTTTTGAGACCAATTTCTTCACGTAAATTTTATTCTATGTGAGTTTATATTTTCCATATAAGATGTGTGCGGTATTTTTATCAACTAAAAAATTATTTCATTTTATAAAATCCTTAAGTTGTTTAAATGTATTTTATCCGTTATATGACTCTTCTGAAATACTATTCATGCTTATTTTATACGTGTAAAGTATCTGTAAAAATGTGTTGAACTCAGAGCCGGATTTAAGGCAGTGGGGGCCCCTGGGCAGAATTGGTGTGGGACCCTACCTCCTACCATTAAAAAATTGTTGTTATAACTATGGTATACAGCCAAGTATAGAGTTTTCCCTTTTAAAAATAAAAAAAATGTTGATCTACATTTATAAATATATTTTTAAATAATAAAAAATACAAGAGGTGTAACTTGTTACCGTAAAATATTAAAAATTAACATTGTAAAATGTATGGTTAAAGTCTGGGTACTTTTTTAGATTTTTGAATTGAAAATGCCTTAATTATGTCTGACATATTATTTTCGTTCCTTTAAGACATCGTGTTTAATGCTCATTATAGCGAGATGAAACGCTCTTGGCCCATCATAGACCGAAGGCGATTTTTAATTAATTTAGTTTTGAGAATGATCACTCTCCACTGCAGTTAGAGACAGCAAGGCTGGACTTGCTTTCTAGAATTCATACATACACCATTTTTTCACTTATTCACAAAAACGTGTTTTTTTTTGTTGAAAAATGAACATATTTACTCGCAAATTTACTGCAAATAACTGAAATAATTACAGAGTCTTATATTACTGAAATAATTATAATAAAATAATAAATAAATAATTTTTTAGGTAAAATTGTGGCTTATTTCCCATTTGAATATACTTGATTATAAAAATGCCACAAGAAAATAGCTTCAGAACAAAATTACAGAGTCCTTCAAAGAAAAGTTAAAAAAAAAGGAGATCCACTATAAGATGGAATTATACTGCATCAAACGGATATCAGAGAAACAACTCCCTTCAATAGCTGAAATGCAAGAAGAAGTTACCAGAGTGAAAAACAACAAATCATCTGGATTAGACAATATTAGCGCAGAATTAATAAAAGAAGGTGGATACTCCCTATTAAAAGCGATACACAAACTAATAGTGAACATAAATATGGAATAATAAACCACTGACACAAGACTGGATTACCGGAGTAATTACTCCACTGTATAAAAAGGGAGATCAACTTCAATGTAAAAACTACCGGGCAATAACGTTAGTGACTGTCGCAATATAACAATAAAAATCCTATCAAAAATACTTTCAAATATTGTGTATGAGCGATTGACACCATATGCGGAACAAATATTTGGGGGATATCAATGTGGTTTCTGCAGGCAGAAGTCCATAATATATCAGATCTTCGTCTTGAGCCTTGAGGCAAATCTTGGAAAAGGATAGTGAATTTGATATAGACACACATCATCTCTTCATTGATTTTGAGAGTGCCTATGATAGCATCCATCCAGAATTTCGGATCCACGCCCTGAAAGAGTTAATCTTCCAACTCAACTCATTGATATAGTAAAAGAAACACTTAAAGTACAAATCCAAATTCGAATTCAAAACACACTAACAGATACAATCCATGTTAGAACGGGCCTACGATAGGCCCTATCCTGTATTCTATTCAACATCACATTAGAGAAAATAATTAGAGAGTCAAAAGTTAACACCAGCGGAACAATAGTAACAAAAAGTGTACAAATATTGGTATTTGCAAATGATGCTGACATCATAGCTAGAAGCGAAAGAGGGATGATAGAAGCATTTAATGCGATAGACAGAGCGGCACAAAACAGTGGCCTAAACATTAATGAAATAAAAACCAGATACATAAAGACCAGAAAATCGACAAGCCAAAGAAACCTACAGAATCTGACAATAGGAGACAATAATATCGAAAGCGTTAAAATTTTTACATATCTGAGTTCGTTAGTTACCGCAAATAACAATGTCAGTGAAGAAGTTAAGAGAAGAATACATATTGCTAATAAAACATATAATGGACTAATTAAACATCTAAGGAAATTATTTTTGATATACATAATTATGTTTGCATAAAACAAAAATTATTTTATGTGAATAATGTGCTGACTTTTTTATGTTTGGGATTTTGTGGGGCCCCCGGAATGTGGGGGCCCCGGGCAGCTGCCCAGCCTGCCCTCCCTTAAATCCGGCCCTGGTTGAACTCTTATCAGGCATTTACCTTACAGTATGAGCATTCTGATGGTATACACTATTCCACGAACATACGCCTGTTTTGGATTACTTCGACAACAAATATTTTACTGTGCAAAATAAGAAGAACGAAAGTAAATTGCAAATTACATTGTTGTTTATTGGAATAATTATTAGCGCCATTTACTTTCGTACTTCTTATGTTGCACAGTAAAATATTCGTTGTCGAAGTAATCCAAAACAGGCGTATGTTCGTGGAATGGCCCATAGCTATTATTCAGTGCTTAATGAGCTAATATTATATGACCAATATTAGACCATTTACCATTACCTCTTCTCTTCTTTTTGTGGGAGCTGGAGCCAAAAATTAATAGAAGGTTTGATCTATTCAAGCTTTGAACTGTTTGAATCCCAACGACGTTGTCAAACTTGTGTACAATATTGTTTGATATTCAAATAGACATCTGGGAATGAAATTATTTTGATTATTTCATTCATAGGAGATTCTGACCAATAGAAAGCTACAGAAATAAAAATTAAAGTGATAATTTTTGATAATATCCCGTCGTCAAGTATATTACGTCAGATGCCCTTCGTTGCTACGTTGCCACCCGATTGACAACAGGTGGAATACTTGCTTTGGTTACACCTCCTGAGATTTTCAAAATTTATGAATCAAACAGGATGCCGAGGAAATTAAGATGAGAGAAATTTAAATAATTCACAACTTAAGGAATCTTTCTTGTTGGAACTTACCACACTGCACAGATGAGTTGTGAATTATTTAAAATTTTCTCATCTTAATTTCGTCGGCATCCTGTTTGATTTATAAATTTTGAAAATCTCAGGATGTGTAACCAAAGAAAGTATTCCACCTGTTGTCAATCTGGTGGTATGGAAACGATATTTATTGTCGTTTTCTGTGCTACTTAGATTGATAACTTACTTTGTTTTTCGGTAGATGGCTCTAGTTCATCCGTGACATTTCTTTCTATGCAATTTGAAAGGGCCCAAAGTATGATACGTGGAGAAATCGGAGAGAAGAGGATATGGGACTACTGATGAGGGGGAAAAGACCTCCGAAACCTGTATATACTCTTCCTGCACTCTCCGACTTAACCAGAGTATTATGCAGCTGCTGCATTTTCGTGTTGCAAAGAAATTGAAAATTTTTATACATTTCTTTTAAACTTTGTGTGAGTTTTTTTTCATTATCGTGAAACCTTTGTTCTCTTCTACTGTTTGAGTAATTACATTAGTATTATATCTTCTTAAATCTTTTCTAGTTTCTGCTGAAATTTTTTTATTTGGTTTTCGATACAGGGTGTTTGGTAAAGAATGGGCCATAGCTTAACCTCAGGTTCCTGAGGTTAAAATAGGCCGATTTAAGCTAACTTACCTTAGTACAAAGTTTATAATAACCGAGATACAGGGTGTCAAAGTCTTTTTTTTTTATTTATTATTGAATATTTCCTGACAGGTATGAGATAACAACATGAAATTGGGTATGTGGGGTTTTTTTGGGTCGAGAAAACTAAATTCCCTACCAAAAATTATGTATTGCCCAGAGGGCGCCACATACGGCTTTCAGCACTCATTTATTCGTTCAATTTTTTTTATCCCTCACTATAGTTTTGACATTAAAATTTTGATTCTCCTATTAGTTTTACTTGAAAAAGGTATACTTCTTTTATCTCCCTAAACTCAAGCGTTTTCGAGATAAACGCATTTTAAATCTGTGATACACCATCATTTTTAGCATGATATCATTGTAGTTACACCCGAAAAATAACTTAAAACTATAAAAATTGTTCCAGTTCTCATATTTATGTGATTGCATCGCAAATTCCATTTAAAGAAATTTGCGATACATTTTTGGAAATTTTTATGGTTTTAAGTTATTTTTCGGGGGTAACTACAATGATATTATGTTAAATATGATGGTGTATCGCAGATTTAAAATGCGTTCATCTCGAAAACGGTTGAGTTTTTATTGAGATGAAAGAAGTATACCTTTTTTAAGTAAAACTAATAGGAGAATAAAAATTATATTGTCAAAATTATACAGAGTGAGGGATAAAAGTGCTGAAATAGATAAAACAGAGTGCTGAAAGGCGTATGTGGCGCCATCTGGGCAATACATAATTTTTGGTAGGGAATTTAGTTTTCTCGACCCAAAAAACCTCCACATACCAAATTTCATGTTGTTATCTCATACCTGTCAGGAAATATTCAATAATAAATAAAAAAAAAAGTTTAACTTTGACACCCTGTATCTCGGCTATTATAAAATTTGTACTAAGGCAAAATAGCTTAAATCGGCCTATTTTAAGCTCAGGAATCTGAGGTTAAGATATGGCCCATTCTTTACCAAACACCCTGTATTCTTCTTTGTTTTCCATTTCTTTATCGCTTAAGTTTCGTCGTATTTGCATGAGAGCTTTTGTAACTTTGCTATTTTTTTCAATTTTTAGTCTGTTATTAATTTATTGTGATCGTCGATGGTAAGAGGTTTGGGATATCTATAAAGTTTCGGCTATATTTTTAATGTTTGCTTCTGGCTGAATATATGCCTACTTTAATTATTGTATTTTATTTTCAGTGCGAAGAAGTGTATCGGGGCTAGAAAGGAGGTCTTCTTCAACAAATACATCCCCCACCAAAAGCAAACTAAGGCAGGAACTGCTACAAGCCGTGAACAAAGCCGACTCAGACGAAGCTGTCGCCCTGCAGGTCCAAATGTTGCTCAAGAAGTTCGGTAGCTTAAGCACGTTAAATGACGACGAACCTCTAAGCCTACCCATTTTACCAACGAGAACGTCGACAGAGAGAATGTCGTTCAGGAGCCCCAGAAAGGATTCTAGGACTGATAATCACATGACTAGGATACCTGCTCCCGTGTCAATGGCTAAGTCCTAAATCAAAAATGAAAATTAAAAATAAAAAACAGAATCAAAAGGATTACCTGCATTTTAGATAAATGTGTATGAAAATATTTTTCTGTAAACGTAGGTAGAACACATACATTGTTCTATTAGTGCTAGAAAGAAAGTTAAAAAGAAGTATATACGAGTATATATTGAATCTCTTTAATAATTTATCATTTCTGGTGGCTCTTAATAAGACTGGGACTTTGTATTTGACTACATTAGTATGAGTTAATAAAGTTACCCAAGTGACTAGGTCAAAATAATAACTTATTAATGTGCTAATCGACTTAAAATGTTATCATTATTTCGTTTTTCCTACAAATCTCGTTGCACGTCATCTATCAGCTGATAATTTTATATGCTTAAAGCTTTACAATGTTGATTAAAAATAGACGAAATAGTAAGAAATTGTCAAAATATAAATGCTAAACGAACGTCTGGCAAGAGCGTTAGCTCAGCAAACTGTGTTTAGCTCACGCTCTTGTTACACATCAATTCCTCAATTCAGTGTTATTTGTTAATTAATACAGTAATTGATGGAATAGTTTAAAAAGCAACAGTTACCTACTGCTTTGTTTAAGTTTTATTGGGGCAATATTAATTTTCATTCTATCGTAGTAGATCTAAATATTATTTTACAATCATTTATCCGACTAATATTTGAGAAGGAACGATGTAACAAAATATAGCGACATTGTTTAAATGTCAGACTCGCTATTCCAACATGCGTGTATTGTGTCTCACTCGTATTCAAACAATTAAGTGTTATCTTTGTTCCCCATACTGAATGGCCTATAGTCAGGCCTGTCCAACATACGGCCCCCGGGCCACAATGCGGCCCGCGTAGGCCCTTCATCCTGCCCGCGAGTCCCTTCTCACCGAACCCACACCCACGCAGAGCCACAGAGCTCACGCACATCGCACATCCAATAGTCAGTCGGCCCGCTACAGTTACAAAATTACAAATCCGGCCCTCCACAAAATTATGTTGGACAGGCCTGGCCTATAGGATAGTTGAAAAATTGCCGTGTCTGTATAACATTAGTTAGATATATTGGCCACTGTTGATATGTAACTTAATTTGTAGGAAAAGAAGATAAGTCTAGGCTGCAGGAAAATGTTTTCAAACTCTATTTTGCGTATATATTCACTTTTTGCATTGTTTGTAATAACATGCGTATTAAAAGTTGATTCAACCAAAACCGTCACAATTCTGCACCTATTATTGTACTCCACATCCTGCTAAAACCTAATTTATGAGAAACTTTTTGTTACTATGTTTAAATGTTAGATACAAATTGTTAAACAAGAGGTGTGTATGAAAATGCAACAAAAGAGAATCGTAATGTTTGGTTCGACCAAAAACGTGCAACATCGATCTGCAACCACGTAACATAGAAGAGTAATAACAGATTTGAGTTAATATCTGCGTTGGTGACGTTGGCGTATGTTCTTATCACCATAAAGGAGTGTCTGAATCCTTTATGTGACCAGAAAAATAGTCTTAGTCCATGTGGTGAGACCGCTCCCGTCTGAAAAAATGTCTGTTGTGGGAGCACGCCAAATAGAATTCTATTTTAGTGACGTCACGTTGCCTAGCAACCGTCGATTCTCCCATTATGAAACTCTACTTTGTGACGTCAGCAAAATAGAATTCTATTTGGCGTGCTCTGGGCCCTGATTCGGTTTCTTTGTGGATTCTTATTCAAAAATGTCCCCTTTAAATAAATCTGAAATCTGAAGGATGCCGGGCGGAATTTTTGGGCAGAAATTGTTTAAACAAATACAAAAGATCACGTTTTATTGTCCTGGAACATATATTTTTAGGTTTTTTGGATCATTTTAAACAAGAAAGGTATCTTGTAATTTTTCTTAAAAATTAATTGTTTTCGAGTTATAAGCGATTTAAAATATGAAAAATTCGAAAAAAATTTGAGGCTTAAAAGCTCATATTTAAATTAGTATTTTTGAGGTTGCCAGATACAGTGGAACCCCGTTAACTCGGATTAATCGGGACCGCGGCCGATCCGGGTTATCTAAAATCCGGGTTAGCCGGAGAAAATGGTAAAAATTAATAAAATATGGTATGCTTACAGATAAACTCCGTTATAATTGTCACACAGACACTGGTAAACCACGTTCGCATTCTACACAAAACCACACATACAAAGCGTCGTCAAGAGTCTCATTCTTAGCTTTATTAGCTTTGCACCGATTGTCCAAACTGTCTTTTGTTATCATTTTGAAAAAAATTCTTCGATTTTAGTTCTATTTTTCTTCCAATCCGATACTGTAGATGTACCGACACCATATAATGCTGCAAGATTCACCTTTATCAATTCTACTTAATGCTTTTAGTTTCTTTTCCATTGTCACTACAACATTTTTACGTTTTGTTGCCCTTATAGACAAAAGACACGCACACAAAATCTGAATAGATTTACGCACGATTACAGAACGGAAGCGAACAATTCGACTTTACTACACAAAATACCGTCTCTGATGTTATGTTATTTAATAACAGTGATGACTAAGACCATTGTTAAAAAAAGAATTTTAATAGTCTTTTCTAAACAATGCTAAGACAATTTCAAATAAATAAAGGATAATAAAGGTGCCTGTTGTTTTCGATAACAGGACAATGAATGTGGTGTGCCATGAGTCATTTTTACTATGGTATATGTAGTTCAAATTACACAAATACCCATTATCTCTCAAATATTATTTTACATAGAGTTGGTACAAAACCTCGTGAACCTTGAAAATGCGTATTTATAACCGAAATAAAATGAAGCCAAAAACATACGACTATTTTATTTGCTGCGAATTGCGCGACAGGGTCCCTCTGCACCCTGATATTTTCAGTAATGTCGGATTCAATCGTTTCGTTCGTATATTGACGTCACCAAATGAATGAATTAGGTTCACGAGATTTTGTAACAGCAATACATTTTTATTGTTGAAATGTTTGTCTGATAAAAATCGGTCCGGGTTAGCCGGACTTCCGGGTTATCGGGGGCCGACTTATCGGGGTTCCACTGTACTTAAATTAAAGATTAAACATTCAGCTTCAAGATTCTAAAGAGTGATCGCGTCTAGCCTTAATTTATACCGTTCTTTTTTAATTGTTAAATATGCGTGATTATCCGATTTTTTTGCCGGTGCGGCGCGCTCTATTTCAAAAATCTCCAAAAATATTTTTTTAGATTCTTTTGGATATTCTAAATAAAATAGGTTTCCCGACATTTTTCTCAAAAGTTAATAGTTTTAAAGTTATAAGCGATTTAAAATCCGAAAAATGCCAAAAAACGCATTTTCGGATTTTAAATCGCTTATAACTTTAAAACTGTTAGGGTAACTTTTGAGAAAAATGTCAAGAAACTTATTTTATTTAGAATATCCCAAAGAATCTAGAAAAAATATCTTTCGGAGGAAAATTGGAGATTTTTGAAATAGAGCGCGCCGCACCGGCAAAAAATAGGATGGACATGCATATTTAACAATTAAAAAACGACGGTTTAAATTAAGGTTAGACGCAATCACTCTTCAGGATCTTGAAGATTAATGTTTAAACTTCAATTTAAGTATCTGGCAACCTCAAAAATACTAATTTAGATATGAATTTTTAGGCCTCGATGCGTATTTTCGCATTTTTCAGATTTTAAATCACCTATAACTCGAAAACTATCAATTTTAGTGAAAATTTACAAGATACCGTTCTTGTTTAGAATGACCCACAAAACTTAAAAATATATGTTTCGAAGCAAAAAAACGTGATCTTTTGTATTTGTTTAAAAAAATTGTTTAAACAATTTCTGCCCAAATATTCCGCCCGGTACCCTTTAGATTTGTTTAAAGGGGACATTTTTGAATAGGAATCCACAAAGAAACCGAATCAGAAATTTTTCCAGACGGGAGCGGTCTTACCACCACCACATGGACTATCTAAGGTCAGCCACTCACTATCAGATATACCTGAACAGTAAGACACTTGTTAGGTGTACCTGATAGTGTGTGGAGGGAATAACTAACCTCTCAGGCGAACTAAGGAGCTTACTAATGCCACACACTATCAGTTAAACCTGACAGGTCTAACTGTTCAGGTGTACCTGATAGTGAGTGGCCGGCCTAATACATTCTAAGTAATTGTCTGTTATATCAAATAACAAACGTGTTGCACGTGTTACGTTGCTTGGGTCAATAAAGCCGGCCACTCACGGTACTGCGGTGTCGTTCGAAAAAATCGTCGATGATATCAATTCTGCAGTACCTACTGCAGCACACAGGCCACTCTCTCTATTAAAATTGTAACGACTTGTTGAATGCACACGTTCCAAATTTTTGTCAGTTAGTCGAATTCGACAAAATTAAACGACGAGGTAACTTTTTTGTTGCACTTCTGTACATTCCGATATATTCGCTTTATTTAAGTTGCCTACGTGTACCTCCTTTTAGAGGCATTAATTTTTATATAAATACCTACATGTTACATGCAAAAAAATTCCTATGGTGCTATTTTTTGTTAGGTAGGTAGAAATTTAGATAGGTTTAGATTTTTTATTGGTTGGAAACCATACTGATGTTAAATATATGGATTTATCTTTTGGGAAATACAAAAATGTTATTGGATTTGGTTATTCCCTCTTTATTTTATTTTTTCTTCGTCTTATTTGATTTGAAGTAATCTTGAATTCTTCCAAAACATTTTTGTTTTCTCTCTTTTTCATAGGCATAACATTGTACTAATCAGGGTTTGAATAAACAGTTATGTATATAGCAGTGTACCTAATATTAGACACAGTATAGTTTCAATTTTTTATTTTAGAAAAATTTGGACTAGGGATATCTACTAAAAATGCTACAGTTGTATAACTCTATTGATTTTTAATCCTAGATATTTATATACAAATTATTTAGCAATACATTTTAATAATATTACTTTAGTTTTATTTCCTATCCTAAGACCTAAATAATTATACACATATGGAAGAAAATGTGGAATATTTTAAACTATCATTAGACTAGGGCGCATCTGTAAAAATATTAGTACATTTGGATGTTGAGAGGTGACTCATATTTTTTTACAGAAATTGCTTGAAATTAACTCGTATATTAATAATTGAGTTATCCTCCCACTCAAAAAGGTTCGGAACATTGTTTAAATAATCAAAATGTCAAAAAATGTAGGAAAAATTCGATTTTTTTCTTTGTTTTTTGATTAAACTTTCAAAGTATTCATTTCCGAGAAAAGTTGCATGAACACAAAAGTTGAGTAATTAAATTTACTACAGTATAAGATTAGTTAAAAATTTTAAAAATTGCCACCCTTGTTGCAAAATAGCAATAATTGCGAAAAAAACATAAAAAACGAGTATTCGCATTTTACGTTTTTCAACGATTTATGCTAAACTTAGAACCTTTATATTTCACCCAAAAAAACTTTATGAGATAATAAAACAATACTGTAAATTCCATTAAGACAGGTGTAATATATTTGGCAAAATAAATTTTGCAATCCAGCTTTCGCAAATAAAATTCATTTTTTCAAAATGTTGCAGGACTGAAAATAAAGCAGTCAGCAAGTTGAGTTTTTTTTACATATAGAAGAATAATGTACCTTACCTTTCATTTGCAATTTGAAAAATTAAAATCGGTTAACTACCACGGCGTCAGGATTTTTTTTAAATAAACATTAATTTTTGGTGCTACGCGCAGGACAGCGGATACGTTTGCTTTGATTGGACATTCCAATGACCTTTGATAATGATTAATACATTTTAATTTTTATTACATTTCGATATAAATAAATAAATTTGTTTATTGCAAAATAAAAACACATACTCTGTCCTTTGAAATTACACTTTTTTTAGCAAAAACTTTTTTTGTTCATATATTTTAACTTAGAGAATAAAAGTTTATTATTTCTAAACATATGCAATTGTTTAAACAATATTTCACAAACAATAATCAAACTAGTTTGAATTTTGTGGAATTAAAATATTCAAATACAACAAAATATAGAGTAAGAAAATAATATATTAGATAAAGATTGGAAGGCATTTTGGAGTAATTCAACTTGTGTGAATGGAACACCGCTGTCCTCCGCGTAGCACCAAAAATTAATGTTTATTTAAAAAAATTCCTGACGCCATAGTAGTTAACCGATTTTAATATTGTAAATTGCAAATGAAAGGTACAGTATTCTTCTATATGAAAAAAATTCAACTTGCTATCTGCTTTATTTTCAGTCCTGCAACATTTTGAAAAAAATAATTTTGTTTGCGAAAGCTGGATTGCAAAATCTATTGAACCGATCATAATGAAATTTACACTATTATTTTACTATATCATAAGCCTTTTCTGGGTATAATATGAAGGTCCTAAGTATATCATAAATGATTGAAACCCGTAAAATGCGAATACATGTTTTTTTATTATTTTTTCGCAATTATTGCTATTTTGCAACATGGGGGACAATTTTTAAAATTTTTAACCAATCCTATATTGTAGAAAATTTAATTACACAACTTTTATGTTAGTGCAACTTTTCTCGTAAGTGAATACTTTTAAAGTTATAATCAAAAAAACGAAGAAAAAAATCGAACTTTTCCTTAATTTTTTGACATTTTGATTATTTAAACAATGTTCCGGACCATTTTGAGTGGGAGGATAACTAATTATTATTATATGAGTTAATTCCAAGCAATTTCTGCAAAAAAATATGAGTCACCTCTCAACGTCCATCTCAAAACAGATGCGCCCTGGACTACATGTGAAGTGAATTAATGTTTTGTGCTGCAATCCTTAGCCCTCCCAGTGTAATAGGAATAGGATCTTTTTAGGATTGCGATGTTTTAGTATGTATAAATTATAAATGATCGATCGGATTTAAATGTAATATGGGCTATAAGGTGACCAATATAATTTTTAAATTGAATCTCATTAAGAGACTACAGCAGCGCGTCATCAAAACGAAAAACGCGTTCCAAGATTGCGGTTTTAATTTTGAATATTTTGTCGAGATATTTGGCACACATATTCGTAATATAGTAAAGAATGGAGGTACAGAGCCCAATTTGAGAAATATGTTAGTATGTGGAAATTACTCTATAATTAAATAAAATATTCCTAAACACGAGCATGTACCGCCATTAAGAAGAACAACAAGATACACTTTCTTCAAATAAACTTTTTTACCGCATGCCTAGATATTGTGTCACATTGGAACTATGTAATACTAAAAATTATCTACAGTATGTCCCTGTAAGTTGTATCCATATGGAAAACTTTTTTATTATTAATTTTACGCAAAAAAGTTATTCTTTATAAAAAGATCTGCATGGTCCAGAACCCAAGATTCAACCATAAGATATCAAATTTTATGAATGTTATACGAGGTATGTCAAAAAGTTTGAATTTCACTCGAGAGTAAAGTAGCTTTATTTTTCACAATATTGAAAATTGCTATTATGAAAAGTTGTTTGGAATTAAAAACTATATTCTAATATTGAATTACATCCTTCTAATTGAATTTTTTTTTAATTATGGATAACTTATATAACATTATTTTCAGTTATTTCAATTCTGATAACTTTTTTATTATTAATTTTACAAGAAAAATGATTGTTGATAAAAAGTTCTGGATGGTCTAAAACATAAAATACAACCATCTTATATCAAATTTTATCAATTTTATACGAGGTATGTCAAAAAAGATAAATTTAGATCAAAAGTAAAGTACCTTTATAGTTTAGAATATTTCAATTAGAAGGATGTACTTACATACTGAAACATAGTCTTTAATTCTAAATAACTTTTCATAATAACATTTTTCGATATTGTGAAAAATAAATGTATTTTACTCTTGAGCGAAATTCATATTGTTTGACATACCTCGTATAAAATGGATAAAAGTTGACATAAGATGGTTGTATTTAAGGTTTCAGATTATTCAGAACTGTTTATTAAGAATAACTTTTTTTTGTAAAATGAATAATAAAAGAGTTATCTGAATTGAAATAACCGAAAATAATGTTAGTTATCCATAAAATTTATAAAAAAAAAAATTTAATCAGAAGGATGTAATTGCATACTAGAATATAGTTTTTAATTCCAAACAACTTTTCATAATAGCAAATTTCAATATTCTGAAATGTACTTTACTCTTGAGTGAAATTCAAACTTTTTGACATAACTCGTATAATATTCAAAAAATTTGATATTTGATGGACAAATCTTAGGTTTTGGACCATGCAGAGCTTGTTATGAAAAATAACTTTTTCTCGTAAAATTAATAATAAAAAAGTTTTCCATATGGATACAACTTACAGATACATACTGTATAATAAGAAATCGAACTTGACAGACTTAGTATATTTTTGTGTAATATAACTAAATTGTTGGACTATTTTAAAAAATAGATTATTGTTAATTATTGTGAGTTTTACTTATAGGTAAGTAGATTTACGTAAAAATATTTCGAATTCTAATGCGAGTACCTATAAAAAGTTTTAGGATGATTTTTTTTATCTAGAATTATCAAAGTTCATCAAACGAAAAATAAAGTGAAACCTTTAAAGATCCACCAGAAAGTTTAATAATGTAAGTACCTATAAGAAGTAATCTACTGTTGTCATAAATAAAAAAAGTGAAAAGTTGTTTCCCATGAAACATTATTTATTATTGTTTTATTATTATTTCGTGCAAATACCTATGTTAACATAAAATTTTTACCCATTTTGGTTAATTTTTATAAATATTTATTTACTAATAATAAATTTTTTTTCTATTACATCCATTTAGCACACCTATGAGTATATTGTCAAAATATTGATCTTAGATAATGTCAAATATTGGCACAATTGCCAAAGTTTCGCAGAACTTTCGAAAAACGGTATGATACTATCTCCCGAAGTTATATTGATGACGCGCTACTGAAGACTCTTAGGTAAGTATTCACTATTCTAGCTGCATGAGGACGTACATTATCGTGCATTAGCACGAATCTGTCATATCAATACGACTCTTCTTCTTCTTCATGTGCCATCTCCGCGACGGAGGTTGGCAATCATCATGGCTATTCTGATCTTAATCTTAATCAATACGACTGGCAAATGCCAAAACATGATCTTTGGTTTTCTAAAATCTGTCACCAGTTTTTCTATATAAAATCTGTCAAAGGCAAAGATCTGCTAGAATCTGCTATAAGATCTTAGCTAACTTAGCAAAAAATAATTATAGTCGATTCGTTAAACTCAGACACAACTGGCTAGTGATTTTAGCAAGTAATTTTGCCAATTTGTTAAAATTGACAAAAAAAATAGTTAATAATTACTAAATAGTTAGTAATTTTGCTAATTTTGGCAAAATTGACACAAAACAAAAAAATTACCTACAAAATCACTATTGTTTGTTTTTTAACCAAGAGGAGCAATTCAAATTTACCGCGCTGTATTGCTTGTTTGTAATTGGTCCAACCGCAGGCAAGTTTACTCGACTGTTATAAAATTTTGACACTAATTACATTTATCAAATTTTGACACTAGTGACATTTCATAGGATAATTAAATTATATCGGCGATATTTGTATTTTCTGTGTTATTCCTTTAATTTTTAGATTGTTAGTCTGCTTTTATATAAAAAGCAGTTGTTTTTGGAACTCTTTAGCGACGTATTATTTTAATATAATATTTATGGATTACCGTTGAGGGCCGACTAGATCAACCAAAAAAGAAGATGTATTTGGTTATTATTCTAGTGACTTTCTTGGGTGTGAATCTGTCTTTTTAGTTTACTCCTCCTGGTTAAAAAATAAACATTAGCAACTTGTGTCCGCTTTTAGCGAATCGACTATACCAGCGTTTCCCAAACTTATTTTTCCGTGGCCCGGTTATTTTTGTGTTTATCCTTCATGACCCACTAATTTTTTGCATACCCTGTACTCCTGGCGGCAAGACAGCCAAAAATCTATCAGTGGTATTATGTCAAATATGACTTTGAGTGCACTATCACACGATAGTTCAATTACTGACTCATTTAAATCCGGAAGTCCTGTCTCGGATTCTAGGTCCATTGTAAATGAATTCCTTATCCCTGCTTTGTTGCTGTGAATGGGGGGAAAATATTCCTTCAGATTTGCCTCCAGGCAGATATTTCTTGAAAGCCGCTGAAATCTCATCCGGCAATGAATTCACATTATACTCTTTTTTTAGTTCTGTTAGCTGTGTAATTTCCTGCTTCCCCGAGACGTGCCATCAAATTAAGTTTTTTTTGTTGGAGCTTCGACCTTCTCTTGTAACACATTGCTACCTTGTAATGTCATATTTAAATTGTTCAAGAAGTCAAAAATATGGACGGTACAACGGCCCCCTTAATTCAGATGAACTTACCCAAGTTTTTTTATGTATTTAGACCCGTAGAACACGAATTTTTTGGGTAACAGTCGATCCAGATGTCGATAAGATTGTTATAAACAAAGAACTTGAGGAATCACATAACAGCGATTTTTCGCAAAACAAAACATTTTTTTGTATTTTTTGGGTCATTCTAAGCAAAAAATGTTTTTACAAGTTTTTTCGTAGGATGTATAGTTTTCGACATAAACGCGGTTGAACTTTCAAAAAATCGAAAAATTGCAATTTTTGAACCCGAATAACTTTTGATTGAAAAATAAAATAGCAATTCTGCTTACCGCATTTGAAAGTTCAAGTCAAATTCTATCGGCTTTGATTACTTTCATTGCTAAAAATTTATTTTTTTCTTGTTAAACAAAGCTATAAACACATAGTGATTGAATGATGTTTTCAATGCATTTCTCATTTTTTGAAATCGAATGAGTAGGCGCGCATACATACAATTTCCACGTAGATTACGTACATTAAAACGCATGCATTGGGTACGAGAAACACTATGTGTTTATGGCTTTGTTTAACAAATAAAAACCTAATTTTTAGCAATGCAAATAATCAAAACCGATAGAATTTAACTGAATTTTCAAATGCAGTAAGCAGAATTGCTACTTTATTTTTAAATCAAAAGTTATTCGGGTTCAACAATTGCACTTTTTTGATTTTTTGAAAGTTCAACCGCGTTTATCTCGAAAACTATGCATCTTACGAAAAATCTTGTAGGAACACTTTTTGCTGAGAATCACCCAAAGAATACAAAAAAATATTTTGTTTTGCGAAAAATCGCTGTTATGTCATTCCTCAAGTTCTTTGTTTATAACAATCTTATCGACTTCCGGATCGACTGTTACCCAAAAAATTCGTATTCTACGGGTCAAAATAAATAAAAAAAACTTGGATAAGTCCATCTGAATTAAGGAGGCCGTTGTACCCCCCCCCCTGGTGACAGGACTATATGACAAACATATATGTTACCTAAGTGCGGGCCCGCGCCTTGATTAACCAATTGACATCATGAAAACTTTATTTAAATTGAAATATTGCATCACTAGCCGTTGGTGGATGTTGTTCTAAGAATACTGAAGTTTCTTTCTTTAATTCAATTAATTCGATTTTTTTTTATTTATTTAATAAAACTCCAACAGGAATTTTATGATTATTGCTATCTGATCATTACTATGATCAATAAGCAAGTTAGTTCTGTATACAAAATATTATAAAAAACTTATCTAAAGTCATATTCAACAATATTCCTTAGGCTCTAATACATTACAGTACTACTAGCTAACGTGTACACTTTAGCCGCACTTTGCTCTGCTTTTTCACTTTCACGCACTTGAACTTATTGCACTAACTCGAACGGCTTCGTTCTCTTAAGTCTTTTTATCTGGTTGGCGTTGTCTAGGAGATTGATGGCCTCGACATTCACATGGTTGGAGAGCCTTTGTTCATGACTCTCGGCAAACTTACTTACTGCCTGGATAACCGTATCCATCTGGAGGTCTCGATGAAGATCACAGTTTCTGAAGTACCATGGAGCTTTGACGATGTTCCTTAATACTTTATTCTGATATCTTGTATAATTTGGATGTTACTTTCTTTTGTACAGGCCCATAGCTGTATCCCATATGTCCATATCGGTTTAAGGACTTGCTTATACAATAACAATTTGTTATAAGTAGACAGAGTGGATTTTTTCCCATCAACCAGTACATCTTTCTGAACTTGATTTCTAATTCTTCCTTTTTTTTTAATATGCGCTTTCCAACGTAGCTTGGAATCTAATGTCATACCCAAATATTTTGCCGTATTTGCATAAGGTATTTGGTTTCTATTTATACTAACTGGGATATGTTGTTCTCTTTTGTTAGTAAAATTGACATGAACAGATTTTGTTTCATTTAATTTGATACGCCATCGCCTGGTCCAGATGTTAATTTGTTCAACAGAATTCTGTAGCATGGTTGCTGCTTCCTCGTGGTTTTGTCCGACTGCTAGAATGCATGTGTCGTCTGCAAATGTCGCAATTGTGTTAGGTTCTAATGATGGAATATCACTGGTATAGAGCAGGTATAGCACTGGCCCCAGGACACTTCCTTGTGGAACTCCAGCTTTAATTTCTCTTAATTCTGAATATGCTACCTCATTTTTAACTCGAAAGTATCTGTCGGATATATATGATTCTAGTAGTTCAGAATATTGTTTTGGTAAGTAGCATCTCATTTTATGATATAATCCGTCATGCCACACTTTGTCAAAAGCCTGCGCTACATCGAGGAAAATTGCAGAACAGACTTTCCCTTGTTCTAAAGCTTTTTCTACTATTTTTGTTATTCTATGCACCTGATCTATCGTTGAGTGGTTTTCTCTGAACCCAAACTGATGATTAGGAATTAGATTTTTTCCTCTATAATCGGTTTTAGTCTCTTCAAGAGTAGTTTTTCATATAATTTAGACATGACAGGTAACAGAGAGATAGGCCTATATGAAGAAGCTTCTTGTGGAGGTTTTCCTGGTTTTAGTGTCATTATAATTTCTGCCACCTTCCATATCTTTGGTACGTACCTCAGCCTAAAGGAAGCATTTATAAGATTTGTTAATTTTATTATAGCTTTCCTTGGAAGTTGCTTTAACACTTCCCCAGTAATCAGATCAAATCTAGGAGCTTTCTTTGGATTTATATTTTCTTTTATTTCCAAATATACTTCTTTTGGAGTTACAGGGCTAATCTCCATTTCATCTTGATCAGGGAGCTCCCAGTTAATTATTTCTTGTTCTTCATTTGGTTGAAGAGTATTTTCTAGGTGATCAGGAAACCTGTTGGCCTTTTGTATATTGCTTCTTGCCCAGCTACATACATACAATTTCTACGTAGATTACGTACATTAAAACACATGCATTGGGTACGAGAAACACTATGTGTTTATGGCTTTGTTTAACAAATAAAAACTTAATTTTTAGCAATGCAAATAATCAAAACCGATAGAATTTAACTTGAATTTTCAAATGCAGTAAGCAGAATTGCTACTTTATTTTTAAATCAAAAGTTATTCGGGTTCAACAATTGCACTTTTTTGATTTTTTGAAAGTTCAACCGCGTTTATCTCGAAAACTATGCATCTTACGAAAAATCTTGTAGGACCACTTTTTGCTGAGAATCACCCAAAGAATACAAAAAAATATTTTGTTTTGCGAAAAATCGCTGTTATGTCATTCCTCAAGTTCTTTGTTTATAACAATCTTATCGACATCCGGATCGACTGTTACCCAAAAAATTCGTATTCTACGGGTCAAAATAAATAAAAAAAACTTGGATAAGTCCATCTGAATTAAGGAGGCCGTTGTACCCCCCCCCCTGGTGACAGGACTATATGACAAACATATAGGTTACCTAAGTGCGGGCCCGCGCCTTGATTAACCAATTGACATCATGAAAACTTTATTTAAATTGAAATATTGCATCACTAGCCGTTGGTGGATGTTGTTCTAAGAATACTGAAGTTTCTTTCTTTAATTCAATTAATTCGATTAAAGTTTTTTTAAAACATTCCCTTTTGATAGCCTTTTGATACTTCGCAGTGTAAAAGAAGATGTTCATGTGAAACATGAACATTTTGCTTTTTGCTTTCGTGGCCCGGTACCAGGTCGCGACCCACCGTTTGGGGTTTGGGAAACGCTGGACTATACTATAGTAGATTTTCAACAGTCGTGAGTGGGTCAGCGAACCGAGTATATCATAGGATTGCAAGAATGTTTGCGGTGCCATCTATATGTCTATTAAGCCAGATCATCCATTTCATAAGTCCATATTTGGAATAGTTTCATATTTTTTTGCTAATTTTTTGCTAATTTATTACCACAAAAACAAATTTTTTGCTCCACCCCTAATCGAGAAACAATGGTTGATGTAGCTTAATATTATGTCACATCATCGATAGCCATATCTCGCGAACCTAAAGAGCTAGAAAATCGTACGACGCGGCATATTTTTTTGCTAATTTATTGCTGTCGATCTGCATATGCAACATATCCCAAAACCACCCCTGCTTCCCTTACAGCTAAACAACACCCCCAAAAAACAACGAAAAATCTTGAAAAATGATTTTTGTGATATAGTTGATGGTTGATATTTAATTGCTAATTTTTTGCTCTCATTAGCCGTAAAAAACAAATTTTTTGCTCCACTCCTAACCGAGAAACAATGGTTGATGTAGCTTAATATTATGTCACATCATCGATAGCCATATCTCGCGAACCTAAAGAGCTAGAAAATCGTACGACGCGGCATATTTTTTTGCTAATTTATTGCTGTCGATCTGCATATGCAACATACCCCAAAACCACCCCTGCTTCCCTTACAGCTAAACAACACCCCCAAAAAACAACGAAAAATCTTGAAAAATGATTTTTGTGATATAGTTGACGGTTGATATTTAATTGCTAATTTTTTGCTGTCACTAGCCGTAAAAAACAAATTTTTTGCTCCACCCCTAACCGAGAAACAATGGTTGATGTAGCTTAATATTATGTCACATCATCGATAACCATATCTCGCGAACCTAAAGAGCTAGAAAATCGTACGACGCGGCATATTTTTTTGCTAATTTATTGCTGTCGATCTGCATATGCAACATACCCCAAAACCACCCCTGCTTCCCTTACAGCTAAACAACACCCCCAAAAAACAACGAAAAATCTTGAAAAATGATTTTTGTGATATAGTTGACGGTTGATATTTAATTGCTAATTTTTTGCTGTCACTAGCCGTAAAAAACAAATTTTTTGCTCCACCCCTAACCGAGAAACAATGGTTGATGTAGCTTAATATTATGTCACATCATCGATAACCATATCTCGCGAACCTAAAGAGCTAGAAAATCGTACGACGCGGCATATTTTTTTGCTAATTTATTGCGGTCGATCTGCATATGCAACATACCCCAAAACCACCCCTGCTTCCCTTACAGCTAAACAACACCCCCAAAAAACAACGAAAAATCCTAAAAAATTATTCTCATGATATAGTTGACAGTTGATGTTCAGTAACAATTTTTTTTCTATGATAAGTTCTATCGATCCAAAGCTTATTTTAAATGTTTTTTAATGATACTTATGCACGTATTATAAAAATTGAGTTATCCATCGCATTTTTTCGGTATGTCAAAAAAAAGTGTTTCATTTTTTGTTTATTACATTTTCTGTTATATCTCGAAAACTGCTCGATGGATTTTAATGATCCTCATCTCTTTTTATTTTGTTAAACGTGCAAAAATATGAATTTTTCATTTTACCATATCAATGTATATCGAACCATATCTCCGAGATTTATCGATCGATTTTTGACTATTATTAAATATAAGTCACTTCGATACCACTCCGGCTACACTCATAAAAAAAGTAGTTACCGATCTTAGAAAAAGCGTTCTTGAACGAAGAAAGGCTGTTTTCTACAGCAAAGAGTAAAATAAACTATAGCCAAGAACTTATTCTTCATAAGAATGTATTGAAAAAAAATTCTTGGTTGTAATTTATTTTACTCTTGGCTCTAGAAAACAGCCTTTCTTCGTTCAAGAACGCTTTTTCTAAGATCGGTAACTACTTTTTTTATGAGTGTAGCCGGAGTGGTATCGAAGTGACTTATATTTAATAATAGTCAAAAATCGATCGATAAATCTCGGAGATATGGTTCGATATACATTGATATGGTAAAATGAAAAATTCATATTTTTGCACGTTTAACAAAATAAAAAGAGATGAGGATCATTAAAATCCATCGAGCAGTTTTCGAGATACATATAACAGAAAATGTAATAAACAAAAAATGAAACACTTTTTTTTTGACATACCGAAAAAATGCGATGGATAACTCAATTTTTATAATACGTGCATAAGTATCATTAAAAAACATTTAAAATAAGCTTTGGATCGATAGAACTTATCATAGAAAAAAATTTGTTATTGAACATCAACTGTCAACCATATCATGAGAATCATTTTTTAGGATTTTTCGTTGTTTTCTGGGGGTGTTGTTTAGCTGTAAGGGAAGCAGGGGTAGTTTTGAGGTATGTTGCATATGCAGATCGACAGCAGTAAATTAGCAAAAAAATATGCCGCGTCGTACGATTTTCTAGCTCTTTAGGTTCGCGAGATATGGCTATCGATGATGTGACATAATATTAAGCTACATCAACCATTGTTTCTCGGTTAGGGGTGGAGCAAAAAAATTGTTTTTTACGGCTAATGACAGCAAAAAATTAGAAATTAAATATCAACCGTCAACTATATCACAAAAATCATTTTTCAAGATTTTTCGTTGTTTTTTGGGGGTGTTGTTTAGCTGTAAGGGAAGCAGGGGTGGTTTTGGGGTATGTTGCATATGCAAATCGACAGCAATAAATTAGCAAAAAAATATGCCGCGTCGTACGATTTTCTAGCTCTTTAGGTTCGCGAGATATGGCTATCGATGATGTGACATAATATTAAGCTACATCAACCATTGTTTCTCGGTTAGGGGTGGAGCAAAAAATTTGTTTTTGTGGTAATAAATTAGCAAAAAATTAGCAAAAAAATATGAAACTATTCCAAATATGGACTTATGAAATGGATGATCTGGCTTAATAGACATGCCATCTATTGGTAAAAAGCAACACTTTTCTATGAATACATAAATGGGTCGTACCCAACTCATCGAATTCCAACTTCCATACACCCAAAACACATACATACCAAACCGTGTACGACCCTATTCATATATATACCAACTCGCATACATCTTAAGCAAACTATGTTAACGATACGTGTAAAGGGGAATCTAACTTCATGTTTAAAAATTTTGAAAATTAAAATGTCAACAAAAGTACGTTTCTAGATACATACTCATATTACATAAATGCATATCGCACCTCCGCTCAAAGAGTGTCATAAGTCAAAAACGCATAAGTATCGAGAAAACGACGTTTGAAATTTGTGCTAGAACTTTTCCAGGTTTAATTCGAAAACTATTAAAATTAGAACAATAACTGATTTAGTCAGTTACAAAGATTTTTAAAGCTTTACAAGATACACTGGGGTGCAAAATTAACCGGACACCTTAAAAATGGGTCATTTTTGATGTCTCGAATTTCCTAGACCTGTTGTCCGACTTAAGTGATTTTTTTAATATGTTATAGCTTTATTCTTTAACAATATCGCTGTAATAGCATTGTTGCTAAAGAGTTAAATTTTCATTGTATACAGGGTGTACCAATGAAACTGTGTGTTTTTCTTAAGTTTCCCATCACCCTGTGGAATATTCTAGCATGTATCAAATTCTCAAATTAAAACCCAACCATAGCCTCATGTTTTTTTAACATTGTGTTGTTTGATTCATTCGCTTATGTTGGACCATAAAAAAGTTAGGTACTTTAACAATTAGCCATGTTTTCATCAATACAGGGTGTTTTTAAATAAGTATGGCAAACTTCAGGGGGTAATTCTTGATGAAAAAATAATGACAGTTTGCTTTATAAACCTATGTCCGCAAATGCTTCGTTTCTGAGATATAGGGTGTTGAGATTTTTCTTACAAATTGACGATTTATTTATTGCTTTAAAACCGGTTGAGATTTGCAAATGAAATTTGGTTGGTTTTAAGACGTACTTATTGTACATTTTTTGACATACAAGTAAGAATTTAATATTCACCATTGGCGCGCATGCAGGTAATATGAGCCGTCATATTACCCGTATGCGCGCCAATGGTGAATATTAAATTCTTAACTGTAGGTATGTCAAGAAATGTGCAATAACTGCGTCTTAAAACCCACCAAATTTCATTTGCATATCTCAACTGGTTTTAAAACAATAAATAAATCGTCAGTTTGTAAGAAAAATTTCAACACCCCCTATCTAGGAAACGAAGCAATTGCGGACATACCGTTTATAAAGCAAACTGTCATCATTATTTTTCATGCACAATTACCCCTTAAAGTTTGCCATACTTATTTAAAAACACCCTGTATTGATGAAAATCATGGCTAGTTGTTAAAGTACCTAACTTTTTTATGGTCTAATGTAAGCGAATGAATCAAAAACCAAAGTGTTGAGAAAACATGAGGCTATAGTTGGATTTTAATTTCAGTAGATATTTTATAAATGCTAGAATATTCCACAGGGTGATGCGAACTTTGAGAAAAAAACACTGTTTGATTGGTACACCCGGTATACAATGAAAATTTCACTCTTTAGCAACAATGCTATTACAGCGATATTGTTAAAGAATAAGGCTATAACATATTAAAAAAATCACTTAAATCGGACAACAGGTTTAGGAAATTCGAGGCATCAAAAATGACCCATTTTTAAGGTGTCCGGTTAATTTTGCACCCCAGTGGAGCTTATTAATTTTGCTAAAAATATTTTAAAAAAATTTTTAGTTGTGACACTATACAGATCAAATCACCAAAAATTTACGAAATATTATTTATTAAAAGTGGCTCTTGCGGTACAGAATATAAAATCATTATTATTAACTGGTTAACAGAGTTATAATTATTAATGATTTAATTTTAAATGTAAGTAACATCGTTAAATAAAACAAAATTTTCCTCGAAATATACTGCAAAAAGAAAAATAAGTGTGTTACTTTCCTTGAGCATATTTGCAGTTGTTTTGAATAAAGTAATCACATATTTCATATAGTGTCTTAACTTAACAAACGACGCTTTATACAGATCTTAGATGGACAAATACCTTGCACAAGTCGATATGTGACACTGTATATGTTCGAGGCATTGTTGATTTTTGTTAACCATATAATGACACTATAGTAGGTATCATCTAAGGATAATTACTTGAGCCATAGAAGTAACACTTTTTGAGATAGGAATTTTTTGTTTTATTAAACTGTTGGTGCAATAAAAACGTTTTAATTTTTTTTGAGTTGTGACACTGTTTGAACAGAGGTGCGATATAACGAGCGGTTTTTTATAGGCCTATATGTAAGCTTTATAGGGTTCAATAGTTAGGTATGTACCTATTGCATTCAGTATCTATTTGATTCAGTTAAATTCTGGATTAAAGCATAATACCCATACACTATACTGGCCAGTGGCGACGCGTGACTTTTTCTAAAGTGTTACCAAAACCAGATATTAAATATATACCAGATATATTATATATTATCTATATATATATATATATATATATATATATATATATATATATATATATATATATATATATATATAATGTATTTTATAAATATTTTTATATATACAGTGTTCCCATACATCAAATTTTGTTCGACTAGACACCGTGAAT
The DNA here is from genome assembly GCF_917563875.1 of Diabrotica virgifera virgifera. Lineage (NCBI taxonomy): Eukaryota > Metazoa > Arthropoda > Insecta > Coleoptera > Chrysomelidae > Diabrotica > Diabrotica virgifera. Next base: position 191,274,475 of record NC_065445.1, read on the forward strand.
TTTCAGCTTGATATTAATCAACTTTTTTTTGGTACGCGCGATCCAGGTCTATTATAAAAATAGATGAAATAAAATTAAAAAATTAAAAATTTAAGAAATTATATAAAGTATCTATACAAACTAAAAACATATTTGTTGTTTTTAGGTAAAATATGTATTATATCACCTTTATACTTTACTAAAAAATCCAAATTGTATAATTAGTATACTAATCAGTACATTCATTTGTCATTTTTAGCCTAAAATATTAAATAATTTTTATTTTATTGATTATACACTACAATGTACTGTACAATCAATATTATTATATGTCATATTATAATAATGTTGTTGTTAATTAATATATTTCGACAAGTAATTAAAATCGATTAATATGATTTATATAGGATAAAAAGGTATAGATATATTATCTGTATAATAAGCAAGTATGTACAGTTACAAGTTATAAACTAATAATTAATAATGCATATTATGCAATAATCGAATCCAAAGGGCCGGTACGGTTAACTAACCGGAGTTTAATCGAGAAAATACCGGCCCTAAGAATAACAGACTTGAGGCCCTAAACAAAGAACTTGAGGAATCACATAACAGCGATTTTTCGCAAAACAAAACATTTTTTTGTATTTTTTGGGTCATTCTAAGCAAAAAATGTTTTTACAAGTTTTTTCGTAGGATGTATAGTTTTCGACATAAACGCGGTTGAACTTTCAAAAAATCGAAAAATTGCAATTTTTGAACCCGAATAACTTTTGATTGAAAAATAAAATAGCAATTCTGCTTACCGCATTTGAAAGTTCAAGTCAAATTCTATCGGCTTTGATTACTTTCATTGCTAAAAATTTATTTTTTTCTTGTTAAACAAAGCTATAAACACATAGTGATTGAATGATGTTTTCAATGCATTTCTCATTTTTTGAAATCGAATGAGTAGGCGCGCATACATACAATTTCCACGTAGATTACGTACATTAAAACGCATGCATTGGGTACGAGAAACACTATGTGTTTATGGCTTTGTTTAACAAATAAAAACCTAATTTTTAGCAATGCAAATAATCAAAACCGATAGAATTTAACTGAATTTTCAAATGCAGTAAGCAGAATTGCTACTTTATTTTTAAATCAAAAGTTATTCGGGTTCAACAATTGCACTTTTTTGATTTTTTGAAAGTTCAACCGCGTTTATCTCGAAAACTATGCATCTTACGAAAAATCTTGTAGGAACACTTTTTGCTGAGAATCACCCAAAGAATACAAAAAAATATTTTGTTTTGCGAAAAATCGCTGTTATGTCATTCCTCAAGTTCTTTGTTTATAACAATCTTATCGACTTCCGGATCGACTGTTACCCAAAAAATTCGTATTCTACGGGTCAAAATAAATAAAAAAAACTTGGATAAGTCCATCTGAATTAAGGAGGCCGTTGTACCCCCCCCCCTGGTGACAGGACTATATGACAAACATATATGTTACCTAAGTGCGGGCCCGCGCCTTGATTAACCAATTGACATCATGAAAACTTTATTTAAATTGAAATATTGCATCACTAGCCGTTGGTGGATGTTGTTCTAAGAATACTGAAGTTTCTTTCTTTAATTCAATTAATTCGATTTTTTTTTATTTATTTAATAAAACTCCAACAGGAATTTTATGATTATTGCTATCTGATCATTACTATGATCAATAAGCAAGTTAGTTCTGTATACAAAATATTATAAAAAACTTATCTAAAGTCATATTCAACAATATTCCTTAGGCTCTAATACATTACAGTACTACTAGCTAACGTGTACACTTTAGCCGCACTTTGCTCTGCTTTTTCACTTTCACGCACTTGAACTTATTGCACTAACTCGAACGGCTTCGTTCTCTTAAGTCTTTTTATCTGGTTGGCGTTGTCTAGGAGATTGATGGCCTCGACATTCACATGGTTGGAGAGCCTTTGTTCATGACTCTCGGCAAACTTACTTACTGCCTGGATAACCGTATCCATCTGGAGGTCTCGATGAAGATCACAGTTTCTGAAGTACCATGGAGCTTTGACGATGTTCCTTAATACTTTATTCTGATATCTTGTATAATTTGGATGTTACTTTCTTTTGTACAGGCCCATAGCTGTATCCCATATGTCCATATCGGTTTAAGGACTTGCTTATACAATAACAATTTGTTATAAGTAGACAGAGTGGATTTTTTCCCATCAACCAGTACATCTTTCTGAACTTGATTTCTAATTCTTCCTTTTTTTTTAATATGCGCTTTCCAACGTAGCTTGGAATCTAATGTCATACCCAAATATTTTGCCGTATTTGCATAAGGTATTTGGTTTCTATTTATACTAACTGGGATATGTTGTTCTCTTTTGTTAGTAAAATTGACATGAACAGATTTTGTTTCATTTAATTTGATACGCCATCGCCTGGTCCAGATGTTAATTTGTTCAACAGAATTCTGTAGCATGGTTGCTGCTTCCTCGTGGTTTTGTCCGACTGCTAGAATGCATGTGTCGTCTGCAAATGTCGCAATTGTGTTAGGTTCTAATGATGGAATATCACTGGTATAGAGCAGGTATAGCACTGGCCCCAGGACACTTCCTTGTGGAACTCCAGCTTTAATTTCTCTTAATTCTGAATATGCTACCTCATTTTTAACTCGAAAGTATCTGTCGGATATATATGATTCTAGTAGTTCAGAATATTGTTTTGGTAAGTAGCATCTCATTTTATGATATAATCCGTCATGCCACACTTTGTCAAAAGCCTGCGCTACATCGAGGAAAATTGCAGAACAGACTTTCCCTTGTTCTAAAGCTTTTTCTACTATTTCTGTTATTCTATGCACCTGATCTATCGTTGAGTGGTTTTCTCTGAACCCAAACTGATGATTAGGAATTAGATTTTTTCCTCTATAATCGGTTTTAGTCTCTTCAAGAGTAGTTTTTCATATAATTTAGACATGACAGGTAACAGAGAGATAGGCCTATATGAAGAAGCTTCTTGTGGAGGTTTTCCTGGTTTTAGTGTCATTATAATTTCTGCCACCTTCCATATCTTTGGTACGTACCTCAGCCCAAAGGAAGCATTTATAAGATTTGTTAATTTTATTATAGCTTTCCTTGGAAGTTGCTTTAACACTTCCCCAGTAATCAGATCAAATCTAGGAGCTTTCTTTGGATTTATATTTTCTTTTATTTCCAAATATACTTCTTTTGGAGTTACAGGGCTAATCTCCATTTCATCTTGATCAGGGAGCTCCCAGTTAATTATTTCTTGTTCTTCATTTGGTTGAAGAGTATTTTCTAGGTGATCAGGAAACCTGTTGGCCTTTTGTATATTGCTTCTTGCCCAGCTACATACATACAATTTCTACGTAGATTACGTACATTAAAACACATGCATTGGGTACGAGAAACACTATGTGTTTATGGCTTTGTTTAACAAATAAAAACTTAATTTTTAGCAATGCAAATAATCAAAACCGATAGAATTTAACTTGAATTTTCAAATGCAGTAAGCAGAATTGCTACTTTATTTTTAAATCAAAAGTTATTCGGGTTCAACAATTGCACTTTTTTGATTTTTTGAAAGTTCAACCGCGTTTATCTCGAAAACTATGCATCTTACGAAAAATCTTGTAGGACCACTTTTTGCTGAGAATCACCCAAAGAATACAAAAAAATATTTTGTTTTGCGAAAAATCGCTGTTATGTCATTCCTCAAGTTCTTTGTTTATAACAATCTTATCGACATCCGGATCGACTGTTACCCAAAAAATTCGTATTCTACGGGTCAAAATAAATAAAAAAAACTTGGATAAGTCCATCTGAATTAAGGAGGCCGTTGTACCCCCCCCCCTGGTGACAGGACTATATGACAAACATATAGGTTACCTAAGTGCGGGCCCGCGCCTTGATTAACCAATTGACATCATGAAAACTTTATTTAAATTGAAATATTGCATCACTAGCCGTTGGTGGATGTTGTTCTAAGAATACTGAAGTTTCTTTCTTTAATTCAATTAATTCGATTAAAGTTTTTTTAAAACATTCCCTTTTGATAGCCTTTTGATACTTCGCAGTGTAAAAGAAGATGTTCATGTGAAACATGAACATTTTGCTTTTTGCTTTCGTGGCCCGGTACCAGGTCGCGACCCACCGTTTGGGGTTTGGGAAACGCTGGACTATACTATAGTAGATTTTCAACAGTCGTGAGTGGGTCAGCGAACCGAGTATATCATAGGATTGCAAGAATGTTTGCGGTGCCATCTATATGTCTATTAAGCCAGATCATCCATTTCATAAGTCCATATTTGGAATAGTTTCATATTTTTTTGCTAATTTTTTGCTAATTTATTACCACAAAAACAAATTTTTTGCTCCACCCCTAATCGAGAAACAATGGTTGATGTAGCTTAATATTATGTCACATCATCGATAGCCATATCTCGCGAACCTAAAGAGCTAGAAAATCGTACGACGCGGCATATTTTTTTGCTAATTTATTGCTGTCGATCTGCATATGCAACATATCCCAAAACCACCCCTGCTTCCCTTACAGCTAAACAACACCCCCAAAAAACAACGAAAAATCTTGAAAAATGATTTTTGTGATATAGTTGATGGTTGATATTTAATTGCTAATTTTTTGCTCTCATTAGCCGTAAAAAACAAATTTTTTGCTCCACTCCTAACCGAGAAACAATGGTTGATGTAGCTTAATATTATGTCACATCATCGATAGCCATATCTCGCGAACCTAAAGAGCTAGAAAATCGTACGACGCGGCATATTTTTTTGCTAATTTATTGCTGTCGATCTGCATATGCAACATACCCCAAAACCACCCCTGCTTCCCTTACAGCTAAACAACACCCCCAAAAAACAACGAAAAATCTTGAAAAATGATTTTTGTGATATAGTTGACGGTTGATATTTAATTGCTAATTTTTTGCTGTCACTAGCCGTAAAAAACAAATTTTTTGCTCCACCCCTAACCGAGAAACAATGGTTGATGTAGCTTAATATTATGTCACATCATCGATAACCATATCTCGCGAACCTAAAGAGCTAGAAAATCGTACGACGCGGCATATTTTTTTGCTAATTTATTGCTGTCGATCTGCATATGCAACATACCCCAAAACCACCCCTGCTTCCCTTACAGCTAAACAACACCCCCAAAAAACAACGAAAAATCTTGAAAAATGATTTTTGTGATATAGTTGACGGTTGATATTTAATTGCTAATTTTTTGCTGTCACTAGCCGTAAAAAACAAATTTTTTGCTCCACCCCTAACCGAGAAACAATGGTTGATGTAGCTTAATATTATGTCACATCATCGATAACCATATCTCGCGAACCTAAAGAGCTAGAAAATCGTACGACGCGGCATATTTTTTTGCTAATTTATTGCGGTCGATCTGCATATGCAACATACCCCAAAACCACCCCTGCTTCCCTTACAGCTAAACAACACCCCCAAAAAACAACGAAAAATCCTAAAAAATTATTCTCATGATATAGTTGACAGTTGATGTTCAGTAACAATTTTTTTTCTATGATAAGTTCTATCGATCCAAAGCTTATTTTAAATGTTTTTTAATGATACTTATGCACGTATTATAAAAATTGAGTTATCCATCGCATTTTTTCGGTATGTCAAAAAAAAGTGTTTCATTTTTTGTTTATTACATTTTCTGTTATATCTCGAAAACTGCTCGATGGATTTTAATGATCCTCATCTCTTTTTATTTTGTTAAACGTGCAAAAATATGAATTTTTCATTTTACCATATCAATGTATATCGAACCATATCTCCGAGATTTATCGATCGATTTTTGACTATTATTAAATATAAGTCACTTCGATACCACTCCGGCTACACTCATAAAAAAAGTAGTTACCGATCTTAGAAAAAGCGTTCTTGAACGAAGAAAGGCTGTTTTCTACAGCAAAGAGTAAAATAAACTATAGCCAAGAACTTATTCTTCATAAGAATGTATTGAAAAAAAATTCTTGGTTGTAATTTATTTTACTCTTGGCTCTAGAAAACAGCCTTTCTTCGTTCAAGAACGCTTTTTCTAAGATCGGTAACTACTTTTTTTATGAGTGTAGCCGGAGTGGTATCGAAGTGACTTATATTTAATAATAGTCAAAAATCGATCGATAAATCTCGGAGATATGGTTCGATATACATTGATATGGTAAAATGAAAAATTCATATTTTTGCACGTTTAACAAAATAAAAAGAGATGAGGATCATTAAAATCCATCGAGCAGTTTTCGAGATACATATAACAGAAAATGTAATAAACAAAAAATGAAACACTTTTTTTTTGACATACCGAAAAAATGCGATGGATAACTCAATTTTTATAATACGTGCATAAGTATCATTAAAAAACATTTAAAATAAGCTTTGGATCGATAGAACTTATCATAGAAAAAAATTTGTTATTGAACATCAACTGTCAACCATATCATGAGAATCATTTTTTAGGATTTTTCGTTGTTTTCTGGGGGTGTTGTTTAGCTGTAAGGGAAGCAGGGGTAGTTTTGAGGTATGTTGCATATGCAGATCGACAGCAGTAAATTAGCAAAAAAATATGCCGCGTCGTACGATTTTCTAGCTCTTTAGGTTCGCGAGATATGGCTATCGATGATGTGACATAATATTAAGCTACATCAACCATTGTTTCTCGGTTAGGGGTGGAGCAAAAAAATTGTTTTTTACGGCTAATGACAGCAAAAAATTAGAAATTAAATATCAACCGTCAACTATATCACAAAAATCATTTTTCAAGATTTTTCGTTGTTTTTTGGGGGTGTTGTTTAGCTGTAAGGGAAGCAGGGGTGGTTTTGGGGTATGTTGCATATGCAAATCGACAGCAATAAATTAGCAAAAAAATATGCCGCGTCGTACGATTTTCTAGCTCTTTAGGTTCGCGAGATATGGCTATCGATGATGTGACATAATATTAAGCTACATCAACCATTGTTTCTCGGTTAGGGGTGGAGCAAAAAATTTGTTTTTGTGGTAATAAATTAGCAAAAAATTAGCAAAAAAATATGAAACTATTCCAAATATGGACTTATGAAATGGATGATCTGGCTTAATAGACATGCCATCTATTGGTAAAAAGCAACACTTTTCTATGAATACATAAATGGGTCGTACCCAACTCATCGAATTCCAACTTCCATACACCCAAAACACATACATACCAAACCGTGTACGACCCTATTCATATATATACCAACTCGCATACATCTTAAGCAAACTATGTTAACGATACGTGTAAAGGGGAATCTAACTTCATGTTTAAAAATTTTGAAAATTAAAATGTCAACAAAAGTACGTTTCTAGATACATACTCATATTACATAAATGCATATCGCACCTCCGCTCAAAGAGTGTCATAAGTCAAAAACGCATAAGTATCGAGAAAACGACGTTTGAAATTTGTGCTAGAACTTTTCCAGGTTTAATTCGAAAACTATTAAAATTAGAACAATAACTGATTTAGTCAGTTACAAAGATTTTTAAAGCTTTACAAGATACACTGGGGTGCAAAATTAACCGGACACCTTAAAAATGGGTCATTTTTGATGTCTCGAATTTCCTAGACCTGTTGTCCGACTTAAGTGATTTTTTTAATATGTTATAGCTTTATTCTTTAACAATATCGCTGTAATAGCATTGTTGCTAAAGAGTTAAATTTTCATTGTATACAGGGTGTACCAATGAAACTGTGTGTTTTTCTTAAGTTTCCCATCACCCTGTGGAATATTCTAGCATGTATCAAATTCTCAAATTAAAACCCAACCATAGCCTCATGTTTTTTTAACATTGTGTTGTTTGATTCATTCGCTTATGTTGGACCATAAAAAAGTTAGGTACTTTAACAATTAGCCATGTTTTCATCAATACAGGGTGTTTTTAAATAAGTATGGCAAACTTCAGGGGGTAATTCTTGATGAAAAAATAATGACAGTTTGCTTTATAAACCTATGTCCGCAAATGCTTCGTTTCTGAGATATAGGGTGTTGAGATTTTTCTTACAAATTGACGATTTATTTATTGCTTTAAAACCGGTTGAGATTTGCAAATGAAATTTGGTTGGTTT